>NW_027454207.1:300000-382500 GCF_040206685.1 Ascaphus truei | reverse complement strand
TGTGAGAGTGACATTATGTCTAAGTCCAGCTTTGGTACATTAGAAGCAACTCGCAAACTTAACCTAAGCGTTTTTCGAAGCTACTTTTTGGCTAACTTCTTATAGGAAGGTCTAGGAGCTCTGAAAATGAACGTGCGCGTCTTTCACTCTTCCCGAGGTACTTAGAAGAATTTTGTGATATTTTTTATTAAAATGGTGTATAAGGGTATATATATAAATATATTTTATGCACTGTATATGAGCTGGCGATTTCTAAGTCTGTGGTTCCGAGAGGGGGTAACCAGGCTCACTAATAAAGGTCAAGCCACTTGCCTGCCAGAATGCCCTGCTTCAGCACAGACCAGAAAGGCATTGTGATAAGCGTATCCCCGGTATAGTCAGGGGTTAATGGGAGTCGTCCCCGTCCCCCCAGTATACGGCCAGAACCATGGACCCGGTACTTGTGGTTCGGACTGTCTCCAACCAGCCATAATGTTGTGAGAGTGAAATTATGTCTAAGTCCAGCTTTGGTACATTAGAAGCAACTCTGAAACTTAACCTAAGCGTTTTTCGAAGCTACTTTTTAGCTAACTTCTTATAGGAAGGTCTAGGAGCTCTGAAAATGAACGTGCGCGTCTTTCACTCTTCCCGAGAGACTTAGAAGAATTTTGTGATATTTTTTATTAAAATGGTGTATAAGGGTATATATATAAATATATTTTATGCACTGTATATGAGCTGGCGATTTCTAAGTCTGTGGTTCCGAGAGGGGGTAACCAGGCTCACTAATAAAGGTCAAGCCACTTGGCTGCCAGAATGCCCTGCTTCAGCACAGACCAGAAAGGCATTGTGATAAGCGTATCCCCGGTATAGTCAGGGGTTAATGGGAGTCGTCCCCGTCCCCCCAGTATACGGCCAGAACCATGGACCCGGTACTTGTGGTTCGGACTGTCTCCAACCAGCCATAATGTTGTGAGAGTGACATTATTTCTAAGTCCAGCTTTGGTACATTAGAAGCAACTCTGAAACTTAACCTAAGCGTTTTTCGAAGCTACTTTTTGGCTAACTTCTTATAGGAAGGTCTAGGAGCTCTGAAAATGAACGTGCGCGTCTTTCACTCTTCCCGAGGGACTTAGAAGAATTTTGTGATATTTTTTTATTAAAATGTTGTATAAGGGTATATATATAAATATATTTTATGCACTGTATATGAGCTGGCGATTTCTAAGTCTGTGGTTCCGAGAGGGGGTAACCAGGCTCACTAATAAAGGTCAAGCCATTTGGCTGCCAGAATGCCCTGCTTCAGCACAGACCAGAAAGGCATTGTGATAAGCGTATCCCCGGTATAGTCAGGGGTTAATGGGAGTCGTCCCCGTCCCCCCAGTATACGGCCAGAACCATGGACCCGGTACTTGTGGTTCGGACTGTCTCCAACCAGCCATAATGTTGTGAGAGTGAAATTATGTCTAAGTCCAGCTTTGGTACATTAGAAGCAACTCTGAAACTTAACCTAAGCGTTTTTCGAAGCTACTTTTTAGCTAACTTCTTATAGGAAGGTCTAGGAGCTCTGAAAATGAACGTACGCGTCTTTCTCTCTTCCCGAGGGACTTAGAAGAATTTTGTGATATTTTTTATTAAAATGGTGTATAAGGGTATATATATAAATATATTTTATGCACTGTATATGAGCTGGCGATTTCTAAGTCTGTGGTTCCGAGAGGGGGTAACCAGGCTCACTAATAAAGGTCAAGCCACTTGCCTGCCAGAATGCCCTGCTTCAGCACAGACCAGAAAGGCATTGTGATAAGCGTATCCCCGGTATAGTCAGGGGTTAATGGGAATCGTCCCCGTCCCCCCAGTATACGGCCAGAACCATGGACCCGGTACTTGTGGTTCGGACTGTCTCCAACCAGCCATAATGTTGTGAGAGTGAAATTATGTCTAAGTCCAGCTTTGGTACATTAGAAGCAACTCTGAAACTTAACCTAAGCGTTTTTCGAAGCTACTTTTTAGCTAACTTCTTATAGGAAGGTCTAGGAGCTCTGAAAATGAACGTGCGCGTCTTTCACTCTTCCCGAGAGACTTAGAAGAATTTTGTGATATTTTTTATTAAAATGGTGTATAAGGGTATATATATAAATATATTTTATGCACTGTATATGAGCTGGCGATTTCTAAGTCTGTGGTTCCGAGAGGGGGTAACCAGGCTCACTAATAAAGGTCAAGCCACTTGGCTGCCAGAATGCCCTGCTTCAGCACAGACCAGAAAGGCATTGTGATAAGCGTATCCCCGGTATAGTCAGGGGTTAATGGGAGTCGTCCCCGTCCCCCCAGTATACGGCCAGAACCATGGACCCGGTACTTGTGGTTCGGACTGTCTCCAGCCAGCCATAATGTTGTGAGAGTGACATTATGTCTAAGTCCAGCTTTGGTACATTAGAAGCAACTCTGAAACTTAACCGAAGCGTTTTTCGAAGCTACTTTTTGGCTAACTTCTTATAGGAAGGTCTAGGAGCTCTGAAAATGAACGTGCGCGTCTTTCACTCTTCCCGAGGGACTTAGAAGAATTTTGTGATATTTTTTATTAAAATGGTGTATAAGGGTATATATATAAATATATTTTATGCACTGTATATGAGCTGGCGATTTCTAAGTCTGTGGTTCCGAGAGGGGGTAACCAGGCTCACTAATAAAGGTCAAGCCATTTGGCTGCCAGAATGCCCTGCTTCAGCACAGACCAGAAAGGCATTGTGATAAGCGTATCCCCGGTATAGTCAGGGGTTAATGGGAGTCGTCCCCGTCCCCCCAGTATACGGCCAGAACCATGGACCCGGTACTTGTGGTTCGGACTGTCTCCAACCAGCCATAATGTTGTGAGAGTGAAATTATGTCTAAGTCCAGCTTTGGTACATTAGAAGCAACTCTGAAACTTAACCTAAGCGTTTTTCGAAGCTACTTTTTAGCTAACTTCTTATAGGAAGGTCTAGAAGCTCTGAAAATGAACGTACGCGTCTTTCTCTCTTCCCGAGGGACTTAGAAGAATTTTGTGATATTTTTTATTAAAATGGTGTATAAGGGTATATATATAAATATATTTTATGCACTGTATATGAGCTGGCGATTTCTAAGTCTGTGGTTCCGAGAGGGGGTAACCAGGCTCACTAATAAAGGTCAAGCCACTTGCCTGCCAGAATGCCCTGCTTCAGCACAGACCAGAAAGGCATTGTGATAAGCGTATCCCCGGTATAGTCAGGGGTTAATGGGAATCGTCCCCGTCCCCCCAGTATACGGCCAGAACCATGGACCCGGTACTTGTGGTTCGGACTGTCTCCAACCAGCCATAATGTTGTGAGAGTGAAATTATGTCTAAGTCCAGCTTTGGTACATTAGAAGCAACTCTGAAACTTAACCTAAGCGTTTTTCGAAGCTACTTTTTAGCTAACTTCTTATAGGAAGGTCTAGGAGCTCTGAAAATGAACGTGCGCGTCTTTTACTCTTCCCGAGAGACTTAGAAGAATTTTGTGATATTTTTTATTAAAATGGTGTATAAGGGTATATATATAAATATATTTTATGCACTGTATATGAGCTGGCGATTTCTAAGTCTGTGGTTCCGAGAGGGGGTAACCAGGCTCACTAATAAAGGTCAAGCCACTTGGCTGCCAGAATGCCCTGCTTCAGCACAGACCAGAAAGGCATTGTGATAAGCGTATCCCCGGTATAGTCAGGGGTTAATGGGAGTCGTCCCCGTCCCCCCAGTATACGGCCAGAACCATGGACCCGGTACTTGTGGTTCGGACTGTCTCCAACCAGCCATAATGTTGTGAGAGTGAAATTATGTCTAAGTCCAGCTTTGGTACATTAGAAGCAACTCTGAAACTTAACCTAAGCGTTTTTCGAGGCTACTTTTTAGCTAACTTCTTATAGGAAGGTCTAGGAGCTCTGAAAATGAACGTGCGCGTCTTTCACTCTTCCCGAGAGACTTAGAAGAATTTTGTGATATTTTTTATTAAAATGGTGTATAAGGGTATATATATAAATATATTTTATGCACTGTATATGAGCTGGCGATTTCTAAGTCTGTGGTTCCGAGAGGGGGTAACCAGGCTCACTAATAAAGGTCAAGCCACTTGGCTGCCAGAATGCCCTGCTTCAGCACAGACCAGAAAGGCATTGTGATAAGCGTATCCCCGGTATAGTCAGGGGTTAATGGGAGTCGTCCCCGTCCCCCCAGTATACGGCCAGAACCATGGACCCGGTACTTGTGGTTCGGACTGTCTCCAACCAGCCATAATGTTGTGAGAGTGAAATTATGTCTAAGTCCAGCTTTGGTACATTAGAAGCAACTCTGAAACTTAACCTAAGCGTTTTTCGAAGCTACTTTTTAGCTAACTTCTTATAGGAAGGTCTAGGAGCTCTGAAAATGAACGTGCGCGTCTTTTACTCTTCCCGAGAGACTTAGAAGAATTTTGTGATATTTTTTATTAAAATGGTGTATAAGGGTATATATATAAATATATTTTATGCACTGTATATGAGCTGGCGATTTCTAAGTCTGTGGTTCCGAGAGGGGGTAACCAGGCTCACTAATAAAGGTCAAGCCACTTGGCTGCCAGAATGCCCTGCTTCAGCACAGACCAGAAAGGCATTGTGATAAGCGTATCCCCGGTATAGTCAGGGGTTAATGGGAGTCGTCCCCGTCCCCCCAGTATACGGCCAGAACCATGGACCCGGTACTTGTGGTTCGGACTGTCTCCAACCAGCCATAATGTTGTGAGAGTGAAATTATGTCTAAGTCCAGCTTTGGTACATTAGAAGCAACTGTGAAACTTAACCGAAGCGTTTTTCGAAGCTACTTTTTGGCTAACTTCTTATAGGAAGGTCTAGGAGCTCTGAAAATGAACGTGCGCGTCTTTCACTCTTCCCGAGGGACTTAGAAGAATTTTGTGATATTTTTTATTAAAATGGTGTATAAGGGTATATATATAAATATATTTTATGCACTGTATATGAGCTGGCGATTTCTACAGTAAGTCTGTGGTTCCAGAGGGGGTAACCAGGCTCACTAATAAAGGTCAAGCCACTTGGCTGCCAGAATGCCCTGCTTCAGCACAGACCAGAAAGGCATTGTGATAAGCGTATCCCCGGTATAGTCAGGGGTTAATGGGAGTCGTCCCTGTCCCCCCAGTATACGGCCAGAACCATGGACCCGGTACTTGTGGTTCGGACTGTCTCCAACCAGCCATAATGTTGTGAGAGTGAAATTATGTCTAAGTCCAGCTTTGGTACATTAGAAGCAACTCTGAAACTTAACCTAAGCGTTTTTCGAAGCTACTTTTTAGCTAACTTCTTATAGGAAGGTCTAGGAGCTCTGAAAATGAACGTGCGCGTCTTTCACTCTTCCCGAGAGACTTAGAAGAATTTTGTGATATTTTTTATTAAAATGGTGTATAAGGGTATATATATAAATATATTTTATGCACTGTATATGAGCTGGCGATTTCTAAGTCTGTGGTTCCGAGAGGGGGTAACCAGGCTCACTAATAAAGGTCAAGCCACTTGGCTGCCAGAATGCCCTGCTTCAGCACAGACCAGAAAGGCATTGTGATAAGCGTATCCCTGGTATAGTCAGGGGTTAATGGGAGTCGTCCCCGTCCCCCCAGTATACGGCCAGAACCATGGACCCGGTACTTGTGGTTCGGACTGTCTCCAACCAGCCATAATGTTGTGAGAGTGAAATTATGTCTAAGTCCAGCTTTGGTACATTAGAAGCAACTCTGAAACTTAATCTAAGCGTTTTTCGAGGCTACTTTTTAGCTAACTTCTTATAGGAAGGTCTAGGAGCTCTGAAAATGAACGTGCGCGTCTTTCACTCTTCCCGAGAGACTTAGAAGAATTTTGTGATATTTTTTATTAAAATGGTGTATAAGGGTATATATATAAATATATTTTATGCACTGTATATGAGCTGGCGATTTCTAAGTCTGTGGTTCCGAGAGGGGGTAACCAGGCTCACTAATAAAGGTCAAGCCACTTGGCTGCCAGAATGCCCTGCTTCAGCACAGACCAGAAAGGCATTGTGATAAGCGTATCCCCGGTATAGTCAGGGGTTAATGGGAGTCGTCCCCGTCCCCCCAGTATACGGCCAGAACCATGGACCCGGTACTTGTGGTTCGGACTGTCTCCAACCAGCCATAATGTTGTGAGAGTGAAATTATGTCTAAGTCCAGCTTTGGTACATTAGAAGCAACTCTGAAACTTAACCTAAGCGTTTTTCGAAGCTACTTTTTAGCTAACTTCTTATAGGAAGGTCTAGGAGCTCTGAAAATGAACGTGCGCGTCTTTCACTCTTCCCGAGAGACTTAGAAGAATTTTGTGATATTTTTTATTAAAATGGTGTATAAGGGTATATATATAAATATATTTTATGCACTGTATATGAGCTGGCGATTTCTAAGTCTGTGGTTCCGAGAGGGGGTAACCAGGCTCACTAATAAAGGTCAAGCCACTTGGCTGCCAGAATGCCCTGCTTCAGCACAGACCAGAAAGGCATTGTGATAAGCGTATCCCCGGTATAGTCAGGGGTTAATGGGAGTCGTCCCCGTCCCCCCAGTATACGGCCAGAACCATGGACCCGGTACTTGTGGTTCGGACTGTCTCCAACCAGCCATAATGTTGTGAGAGTGAAATTATGTCTAAGTCCAGCTTTGGTACATTAGAAGCAACTCTGAAACTTAACCTAAGCGTTTTTCGAGGCTACTTTTTAGCTAACTTCTTATAGGAAGGTCTAGGAGCTCTGAAAATGAACGTGCGCGTCTTTCAGTCTTCCCGAGAGACTTAGAAGAATTTTGTGATATTTTTTATTAAAATGGTGTATAAGGGTATATATATAAATATATTTTATGCACTGTATATGAGCTGGCGATTTCTAAGTCTGTGGTTCCGAGAGGGGGTAACCAGGCTCACTAATAAAGGTCAAGCCACTTGGCTGCCAGAATGCCCTGCTTCAGCACAGACCAGAAAGGCATTGTGATAAGCGTATCCCCGGTATAGTCAGGGGTTAATGGGAGTCGTCCCCGTCCCCCCAGTATACGGCCAGAACCATGGACCCGGTACTTGTGGTTCGGACTGTCTCCAGCCAGCCATAATGTTGTGAGAGTGACATTATGTCTAAGTCCAGCTTTGGTACATTAGAAGCAACTCTGAAACTTAACCGAAGCGTTTTTCGAAGCTACTTTTTGGCTAACTTCTTATAGGAAGGTCTAGGAGCTCTGAAAATGAACGTGCGCGTCTTTCACTCTTCCCGAGGGACTTAGAAGAATTTTGTGATATTTTTTATTAAAATGGTGTATAAGGGTATATATATAAATATATTTTATGCACTGTATATGAGCTGGCGATTTCTACAGTAAGTCTGTGGTTCCAGAGGGGGTAACCAGGCTCACTAATAAAGGTCAAGCCACTTGGCTGCCAGAATGCCCTGCTTCAGCACAGACCAGAAAGGCATTGTGATAAGCGTATCCCCGGTATAGTCAGGGGTTAATGGGAGTCGTCCCCGTCCCCCCAGTATACGGCCAGAACCATGGACCCGGTACTTGTGGTTCGGACTGTCTCCAACCAGCCATAATGTTGTGAGAGTGACATTATTTCTAAGTCCAGCTTTGGTACATTAGAAGCAACTCTGAAACTTAACCTAAGCGTTTTTCGAAGCTACTTTTTGGCTAACTTCTTATAGGAAGGTCTAGGAGCTCTGAAAATGAACGTGCGCGTCTTTCACTCTTCCCGAGGGACTTAGAAGAATTTTGTGATATTTTTTTATTAAAATGTTGTATAAGGGTATATATATAAATATATTTTATGCACTGTATATGAGCTGGCGATTTCTAAGTCTGTGGTTCCGAGAGGGGGTAACCAGGCTCACTAATAAAGGTCAAGCCATTTGGCTGCCAGAATGCCCTGCTTCAGCACAGACCAGAAAGGCATTGTGATAAGCGTATCCCCGGTATAGTCAGGGGTTAATGGGAGTCGTCCCCGTCCCCCCAGTATACGGCCAGAACCATGGACCCGGTACTTGTGGTTCGGACTTTCTCCAACCAGCCATAATGTTGTGAGAGTGAAATTATGTCTAAGTCCAGCTTTGGTACATTAGAAGCAACTCTGAAACTTAACCGAAGCGTTTTTCGAAGCTACTTTTTGGCTAACTTCTTATAGGAAGGTCTAGGAGCTCTGAAAATGAACGTGCGCGTCTTTCACTCTTCCCGAGGGACTTAGAAGAATTTTGTGATATTTTTTATTAAAATGGTGTATAAGGGTATATATATAAATATATTTTATGCACTGTATATGAGCTGGCGATTTCTACAGTAAGTCTGTGGTTCCAGAGGGGGTAACCAGGCTCACTAATAAAGGTCAAGCCACTTGGCTGCCAGAATGCCCTGCTTCAGCACAGACCAGAAAGGCATTGTGATAAGCGTATCCCCGGTATAGTCAGGGGTTAATGGGAATCGTCCCCGTCCCCCCAGTATACGGCCAGAACCATGGACCCGGTACTTGTGGTTCGGACTGTCTCCAACCAGCCATAATGTTGTGAGAGTGAAATTATGTCTAAGTCCAGCTTTGGTACATTAGAAGCAACTCTGAAACTTAACCTAAGCGTTTTTCGAAGCTACTTTTTAGCTAACTTCTTATAGGAAGATCTAGAAGCTCTGAAAATGAACGTGCGCGTCTTTCACTCTTCCCGAGAGACTTAGAAGAATTTTGTGATATTTTTTATTAAAATGGTGTATAAGGGTATATATATAAATATATTTTATGCACTGTATATGAGCTGGCGATTTCTAAGTCTGTGGTTCCGAGAGGGGGTAACCAGGCTCACTAATAAAGGTCAAGCCACTTGGCTGCCAGAATGCCCTGCTTCAGGACAGACCAGAAAGGCATTGTGATAAGCATATCCCCGGTATAGTCAGGGGTTAATGGGAGTCGTCCCCGTCCCCCCAGTATACGGCCAGAACCATGGACCCGGTACTTGTGGTTCGGACTGTCTCCAACCAGCCATAATGTTGTGAGAGTGAAATTATGTCTAAGTCCAGCTTTGGTACATTAGAAGCAACTCTGAAACTTAACCTAAGCGTTTTTCGAGGCTACTTTTTAGCTAACTTCTTATAGGAAGGTCTAGGAGCTCTGAAAATGAACGTGCGCGTCTTTCACTCTTCCCGAGAGACTTAGAAGAATTTTGTGATATTTTTTATTAAAATGGTGTATAAGGGTATATATATAAATATATTTTATGCACTGTATATGAGCTGGCGATTTCTAAGTCTGTGGTTCCGAGAGGGGGTAACCAGGCTCACTAATAAAGGTCAAGCCACTTGGCTGCCAGAATGCCCTGCTTCAGCACAGACCAGAAAGGCATTGTGATAAGCGTATCCCCGGTATAGTCAGGGGTTAATGGGAGTCGTCCCCGTCCCCCCAGTATACGGCCAGAACCATGGACCCGGTACTTGTGGTTCGGACTGTCTCCAGCCAGCCATAATGTTGTGAGAGTGACATTATGTCTAAGTCCAGCTTTGGTACATTAGAAGCAACTCTGAAACTTAACCGAAGCGTTTTTCGAAGCTACTTTTTGGCTAACTTCTTATAGGAAGGTCTAGGAGCTCTGAAAATGAACGTGCGCGTCTTTCACTCTTCCCGAGGGACTTAGAAGAATTTTGTGATATTTTTTATTAAAATGGTGTATAAGGGTATATATATAAATATATTTTATGCACTGTATATGAGCTGGCGATTTCTACAGTAAGTCTGTGGTTCCAGAGGGGGTAACCAGGCTCACTAATAAAGGTCAAGCCACTTGGCTGCCAGAATGCCCTGCTTCAGCACAGACCAGAAAGGCATTGTGATAAGCGTATCCCCGGTATAGTCAGGGGTTAATGGGAGTCGTCCCCGTCCCCCCAGTATACGGCCAGAACCATGGACCCGGTACTTGTGGTTCGGACTGTCTCCAACCAGCCATAATGTTGTGAGAGTGAAATTATGTCTAAGTCCAGCTTTGGTACATTAGAAGCAACTCTGAAACTTAACCTAAGCGTTTTTCGAAGCTACTTTTTAGCTAACTTCTTATAGGAAGGTCTAGGAGCTCTGAAAATGAACGTGCGCGTCTTTCACTCTTCCCGAGGGACTTAGAAGAATTTTGTGATATTTTTTATTAAAATGGTGTATAAGGGTATATATATAAATATATTTTATGCACTGTATATGAGCTGGCGATTTCTAAGTCTGTGGTTCCGAGAGGGGGTAACCAGGCTCACTAATAAAGGTCAAGCCACTTGCCTGCCAGAATGCCCTGCTTCAGCACAGACCAGAAAGGCATTGTGATAAGCGTATCCCCGGTATAGTCAGGGGTTAATGGGAGTCGTCCCCGTCCCCCCAGTATACGGCCAGAACCATGGACCCGGTACTTGTGGTTCGGACTGTCTCCAACCAGCCATAATGTTGTGAGAGTGAAATTATATCTAAGTCCAGCTTTGGTACATTAGAAGCAACTCTGAAACTTAACCTAAGCGTTTTTCGAAGCTACTTTTTGGCTAACTTCTTATAGGAAGGTCTAGGAGCTCTGAAAATGAACGTGCGCGTCTTTCAATCTTCCCGAGGGACTTAGAAGAATTTTGTGATATTTTTTATTAAAATGGTGTATAAGGGTATATATATAAATATATTTTATGCACTGTATATGAGCTGGCGATTTCTAAGTCTGTGGTTCCGAGAGGGGGTAACCAGGCTCACTAATAAAGGTCAAGCCACTTGGCTGCCAGAATGCCCTGCTTCAGCACAGACCAGAAAGGCATTGTGATAAGCGTATCCCCGGTATAGTCAGGGGTTAATGGGAGTCGTCCCTGTCCCCCCAGTATACGGCCAGAACCATGGACCCGGTACTTGTGGTTCGGACTGTCTCCAACCAGCCATAATGTTGTGAGAGTGACATTATGTCTAAGTCCAGCTTTGGTACATTAGAAGCAACTCTGAAACTTAACCTAAGCGTTTTTCGAAGCTACTTTTTGGCTAACTTCTTATAGGAAGGTCTAGGAGCTCTGAAAATGAACGTGCGCGTCTTTCACTCTTCCCGAGAGACTTAGAAGAATTTTGTGATATTTTTTATTAAAATGGTGTATAAGGGTATATATATAAATATATTTTATGCACTGTATATGAGCTGGCGATTTCTACAGTAAGTCTGTGGTTCCAGAGGGGGTAACCAGGCTCACTAATAAAGGTCAAGCCACTTGGCTGCCAGAATGCCCTGCTTCAGCACAGACCAGAAAGGCATTGTGATAAGCGTATCCCCGGTATAGTCAGGGGTTAATGGGAATCGTCCCCGTCCCCCCAGTATACGGCCAGAACCATGGACCCGGTACTTGTGGTTCGGACTGTCTCCAACCAGCCATAATGTTGTGAGAGTGAAATTATGTCTAAGTCCAGCTTTGGTACATTAGAAGCAACTCTGAAACTTAACCTAAGCGTTTTTCGAAGCTACTTTTTAGCTAACTTCTTATAGGAAGATCTAGAAGCTCTGAAAATGAACGTGCGCGTCTTTCACTCTTCCCGAGAGACTTAGAAGAATTTTGTGATATTTTTTATTAAAATGGTGTATAAGGGTATATATATAAATATATTTTATGCACTGTATATGAGCTGGCGATTTCTAAGTCTGTGGTTCCGAGAGGGGGTAACCAGGCTCACTAATAAAGGTCAAGCCACTTGGCTGCCAGAATGCCCTGCTTCAGCACAGACCAGAAAGGCATTGTGATAAGCGTATCCCCGGTATAGTCAGGGGTTAATGGGAGTCGTCCCCGTCCCCCCAGTATACGGCCAGAACCATGGACCCGGTACTTGTGGTTCGGACTGTCTCCAGCCAGCCATAATGTTGTGAGAGTGACATTATGTCTAAGTCCAGCTTTGGTACATTAGAAGCAACTCTGAAACTTAACCGAAGCGTTTTTCGAAGCTACTTTTTGGCTAACTTCTTATAGGAAGGTCTAGGAGCTCTGAAAATGAACGTGCGCGTCTTTCACTCTTCCCGAGGGACTTAGAAGAATTTTGTGATATTTTTTATTAAAATGGTGTATAAGGGTATATATATAAATATATTTTATGCACTGTATATGAGCTGGCGATTTCTACAGTAAGTCTGTGGTTCCAGAGGGGGTAACCAGGCTCACTAATAAAGGTCAAGCCACTTGGCTGCCAGAATGCCCTGCTTCAGCACAGACCAGAAAGGCATTGTGATAAGCGTATCCCCGGTATAGTCAGGGGTTAATGGGAATCGTCCCCGTCCCCCCAGTATACGGCCAGAACCATGGACCCGGTACTTGTGGTTCGGACTGTCTCCAACCAGCCATAATGTTGTGAGAGTGAAATTATGTCTAAGTCCAGCTTTGGTACATTAGAAGCAACTCTGAAACTTAACCTAAGCGTTTTTCGAAGCTACTTTTTAGCTAACTTCTTATAGGAAGATCTAGAAGCTCTGAAAATGAACGTGCGCGTCTTTCACTCTTCCCGAGAGACTTAGAAGAATTTTGTGATATTTTTTATTAAAATGGTGTATAAGGGTATATATATAAATATATTTTATGCACTGTATATGAGCTGGCGATTTCTAAGTCTGTGGTTCCGAGAGGGGGTAACCAGGCTCACTAATAAAGGTCAAGCCACTTGGCTGCCAGAATGCCCTGCTTCAGGACAGACCAGAAAGGCATTGTGATAAGCATATCCCCGGTATAGTCAGGGGTTAATGGGAGTCGTCCCCGTCCCCCCAGTATACGGCCAGAACCATGGACCCGGTACTTGTGGTTCGGACTGTCTCCAACCAGCCATAATGTTGTGAGAGTGAAATTATGTCTAAGTCCAGCTTTGGTACATTAGAAGCAACTCTGAAACTTAACCTAAGCGTTTTTCGAGGCTACTTTTTAGCTAACTTCTTATAGGAAGGTCTAGGAGCTCTGAAAATGAACGTGCGCGTCTTTCACTCTTCCCGAGAGACTTAGAAGAATTTTGTGATATTTTTTATTAAAATGGTGTATAAGGGTATATATATAAATATATTTTATGCACTGTATATGAGCTGGCGATTTCTAAGTCTGTGGTTCCGAGAGGGGGTAACCAGGCTCACTAATAAAGGTCAAGCCACTTGGCTGCCAGAATGCCCTGCTTCAGCACAGACCAGAAAGGCATTGTGATAAGCGTATCCCCGGTATAGTCAGGGGTTAATGGGAGTCGTCCCCGTCCCCCCAGTATACGGCCAGAACCATGGACCCGGTACTTGTGGTTCGGACTGTCTCCAGCCAGCCATAATGTTGTGAGAGTGACATTATGTCTAAGTCCAGCTTTGGTACATTAGAAGCAACTCTGAAACTTAACCGAAGCGTTTTTCGAAGCTACTTTTTGGCTAACTTCTTATAGGAAGGTCTAGGAGCTCTGAAAATGAACGTGCGCGTCTTTCACTCTTCCCGAGGGACTTAGAAGAATTTTGTGATATTTTTTATTAAAATGGTGTATAAGGGTATATATATAAATATATTTTATGCACTGTATATGAGCTGGCGATTTCTACAGTAAGTCTGTGGTTCCAGAGGGGGTAACCAGGCTCACTAATAAAGGTCAAGCCACTTGGCTGCCAGAATGCCCTGCTTCAGCACAGACCAGAAAGGCATTGTGATAAGCGTATCCCCGGTATAGTCAGGGGTTAATGGGAGTCGTCCCCGTCCCCCCAGTATACGGCCAGAACCATGGACCCGGTACTTGTGGTTCGGACTGTCTCCAACCAGCCATAATGTTGTGAGAGTGAAATTATGTCTAAGTCCAGCTTTGGTACATTAGAAGCAACTCTGAAACTTAACCTAAGCGTTTTTCGAAGCTACTTTTTAGCTAACTTCTTATAGGAAGGTCTAGGAGCTCTGAAAATGAACGTGCGCGTCTTTCACTCTTCCCGAGGGACTTAGAAGAATTTTGTGATATTTTTTATTAAAATGGTGTATAAGGGTATATATATAAATATATTTTATGCACTGTATATGAGCTGGCGATTTCTAAGTCTGTGGTTCCGAGAGGGGGTAACCAGGCTCACTAATAAAGGTCAAGCCACTTGCCTGCCAGAATGCCCTGCTTCAGCACAGACCAGAAAGGCATTGTGATAAGCGTATCCCCGGTATAGTCAGGGGTTAATGGGAGTCGTCCCCGTCCCCCCAGTATACGGCCAGAACCATGGACCCGGTACTTGTGGTTCGGACTGTCTCCAACCAGCCATAATGTTGTGAGAGTGAAATTATATCTAAGTCCAGCTTTGGTACATTAGAAGCAACTCTGAAACTTAACCTAAGCGTTTTTCGAAGCTACTTTTTGGCTAACTTCTTATAGGAAGGTCTAGGAGCTCTGAAAATGAACGTGCGCGTCTTTCAATCTTCCCGAGGGACTTAGAAGAATTTTGTGATATTTTTTATTAAAATGGTGTATAAGGGTATATATATAAATATATTTTATGCACTGTATATGAGCTGGCGATTTCTAAGTCTGTGGTTCCGAGAGGGGGTAACCAGGCTCACTAATAAAGGTCAAGCCACTTGGCTGCCAGAATGCCCTGCTTCAGCACAGACCAGAAAGGCATTGTGATAAGCGTATCCCCGGTATAGTCAGGGGTTAATGGGAGTCGTCCCTGTCCCCCCAGTATACGGCCAGAACCATGGACCCGGTACTTGTGGTTCGGACTGTCTCCAACCAGCCATAATGTTGTGAGAGTGACATTATGTCTAAGTCCAGCTTTGGTACATTAGAAGCAACTCTGAAACTTAACCTAAGCGTTTTTCGAAGCTACTTTTTGGCTAACTTCTTATAGGAAGGTCTAGGAGCTCTGAAAATGAACGTGCGCGTCTTTCACTCTTCCCGAGAGACTTAGAAGAATTTTGTGATATTTTTTATTAAAATGGTGTATAAGGGTATATATATAAATATATTTTATGCACTGTATATGAGCTGGCGATTTCTACAGTAAGTCTGTGGTTCCAGAGGGGGTAACCAGGCTCACTAATAAAGGTCAAGCCACTTGGCTGCCAGAATGCCCTGCTTCAGCACAGACCAGAAAGGCATTGTGATAAGCGTATCCCCGGTATAGTCAGGGGTTAATGGGAATCGTCCCCGTCCCCCCAGTATACGGCCAGAACCATGGACCCGGTACTTGTGGTTCGGACTGTCTCCAACCAGCCATAATGTTGTGAGAGTGAAATTATGTCTAAGTCCAGCTTTGGTACATTAGAAGCAACTCTGAAACTTAACCTAAGCGTTTTTCGAAGCTACTTTTTAGCTAACTTCTTATAGGAAGATCTAGAAGCTCTGAAAATGAACGTGCGCGTCTTTCACTCTTCCCGAGAGACTTAGAAGAATTTTGTGATATTTTTTATTAAAATGGTGTATAAGGGTATATATATAAATATATTTTATGCACTGTATATGAGCTGGCGATTTCTAAGTCTGTGGTTCCGAGAGGGGGTAACCAGGCTCACTAATAAAGGTCAAGCCACTTGGCTGCCAGAATGCCCTGCTTCAGCACAGACCAGAAAGGCATTGTGATAAGCGTATCCCCGGTATAGTCAGGGGTTAATGGGAGTCGTCCCCGTCCCCCCAGTATACGGCCAGAACCATGGACCCGGTACTTGTGGTTCGGACTGTCTCCAGCCAGCCATAATGTTGTGAGAGTGACATTATGTCTAAGTCCAGCTTTGGTACATTAGAAGCAACTCTGAAACTTAACCGAAGCGTTTTTCGAAGCTACTTTTTGGCTAACTTCTTATAGGAAGGTCTAGGAGCTCTGAAAATGAACGTGCGCGTCTTTCACTCTTCCCGAGGGACTTAGAAGAATTTTGTGATATTTTTTATTAAAATGGTGTATAAGGGTATATATATAAATATATTTTATGCACTGTATATGAGCTGGCGATTTCTACAGTAAGTCTGTGGTTCCAGAGGGGGTAACCAGGCTCACTAATAAAGGTCAAGCCACTTGGCTGCCAGAATGCCCTGCTTCAGCACAGACCAGAAAGGCATTGTGATAAGCGTATCCCCGGTATAGTCAGGGGTTAATGGGAGTCGTCCCCGTCCCCCCAGTATACGGCCAGAACCATGGACCCGGTACTTGTGGTTCGGACTGTCTCCAACCAGCCATAATGTTGTGAGAGTGAAATTATGTCTAAGTCCAGCTTTGGTACATTAGAAGCAACTCTGAAACTTAACCTAAGCGTTTTTCGAAGCTACTTTTTAGCTAACTTCTTATAGGAAGGTCTAGGAGCTCTGAAAATGAACGTGCGCGTCTTTCACTCTTCCCGAGGGACTTAGAAGAATTTTGTGATATTTTTTATTAAAATGGTGTATAAGGGTATATATATAAATATATTTTATGCACTGTATATGAGCTGGCGATTTCTAAGTCTGTGGTTCCGAGAGGGGGTAACCAGGCTCACTAATAAAGGTCAAGCCACTTGCCTGCCAGAATGCCCTGCTTCAGCACAGACCAGAAAGGCATTGTGATAAGCGTATCCCCGGTATAGTCAGGGGTTAATGGGAGTCGTCCCCGTCCCCCCAGTATACGGCCAGAACCATGGACCCGGTACTTGTGGTACGGACTGTCTCCAACCAGCCATAATGTTGTGAGAGTGAAATTATATCTAAGTCCAGCTTTGGTACATTAGAAGCAACTCTGAAACTTAACCTAAGCGTTTTTCGAAGCTACTTTTTGGCTAACTTCTTATAGGAAGGTCTAGGAGCTCTGAAAATGAACGTGCGCGTCTTTCAATCTTCCCGAGGGACTTAGAAGAATTTTGTGATATTTTTTATTAAAATGGTGTATAAGGGTATATATATAAATATATTTTATGCACTGTATATGAGCTGGCGATTTCTAAGTCTGTGGTTCCGAGAGGGGGTAACCAGGCTCACTAATAAAGGTCAAGCCACTTGGCTGCCAGAATGCCCTGCTTCAGCACAGACCAGAAAGGCATTGTGATAAGCGTATCCCCGGTATAGTCAGGGGTTAATGGGAGTCGTCCCCGTCCCCCCAGTATACGGCCAGAACCATGGACCCGGTACTTGTGGTTCGGACTGTCTCCAACCAGCCATAATGTTGTGAGAGTGACATTATGTCTAAGTCCAGCTTTGGTACATTAGAAGCAACTCTGAAACTTAACCTAAGCGTTTTTCGAAGCTACTTTTTGGCTAACTTCTTATAGGAAGGTCTAGGAGCTCTGAAAATGAACGTGCGCGTCTTTCACTCTTCCCGAGAGACTTAGAAGAATTTTGTGATATTTTTTATTAAAATGGTGTATAAGGGTATATATATAAATATATTTTATGCACTGTATATGAGCTGGCGATTTCTAAGTCTGTGGTTCCGAGAGGGGGTAACCAGGCTCACTAATAAAGGTCAAGCCACTTGGCTGCCAGAATGCCCTGCTTCAGCACAGACCAGAAAGGCATTGTGATAAGCGTATCCCCGGTATAGTCAGGGGTTAATGGGAGTCGTCCCCGTCCCCCCAGTATACGGCCAGAACCATGGACCCGGTACTTGTGGTTCGGACTGTCTCCAACCAGCCATAATGTTGTGAGAGTGAAATTATGTCTAAGTCCAGCTTTGGTACATTAGAAGCAACTCTGAAACTTAACCTAAGCGTTTTTCGAAGCTACTTTTTGGCTAACTTCTTATAGGAAGGTCTAGGAGCTCTGAAAATGAACGTGCGCGTCTTTCAATCTTCCCGAGGGACTTAGAAGAATTTTGTGATATTTTTTATTAAAATGGTGTATAAGGGTATATATATAAATATATTTTATGCACTGTATATGAGCTGGCGATTTCTAAGTCTGTGGTTCCGAGAGGGGGTAACCAGGCTCACTAATAAAGGTCAAGCCACTTGGCTGCCAGAATGCCCTGCTTCAGCACAGACCAGAAAGGCATTGTGATAAGCGTATCCCCGGTATAGTCAGGGGTTAATGGGAGTCGTCCCCGTCCCCCCAGTATACGGCCAGAACCATGGACCCGGTACTTGTGGTTCGGACTGTCTCCAACCAGCCATAATGTTGTGAGAGTGACATTATGTCTAAGTCCAGCTTTGGTACATTAGAAGCAACTCTGAAACTTAACCTAAGCGTTTTTCGAAGCTACTTTTTGGCTAACTTCTTATAGGAAGGTCTAGGAGCTCTGAAAATGAACGTGCGCGTCTTTCACTCTTCCCGAGAGACTTAGAAGAATTTTGTGATATTTTTTATTAAAATGGTGTATAAGGGTATATATATAAATATATTTTATGCACTGTATATGAGCTGGCGATTTCTAAGTCTGTGGTTCCGAGAGGGGGTAACCAGGCTCACTAATAAAGGTCAAGCCACTTGGCTGCCAGAATGCCCTGCTTCAGCACAGACCAGAAAGGCATTGTGATAAGCGTATCCCCGGTATAGTCAGGGGTTAATGGGAGTCGTCCCCGTCCCCCCAGTATACGGCCAGAACCATGGACCCGGTACTTGTGGTTCGGACTGTCTCCAACCAGCCATAATGTTGTGAGAGTGAAATTATGTCTAAGTCCAGCTTTGGTACATTAGAAGCAACTCTGAAACTTAACCTAAGCGTTTTTCGAAGCTACTTTTTAGCTAACTTCTTATAGGAAGGTCTAGGAGCTCTGAAAATGAACGTGCGCGTCTTTCACTCTTCCCGAGGGACTTAGAAGAATTTTGTGATATTTTTTATTAAAATGGTGTATAAGGGTATATATATAAATATATTTTATGCACTGTATATGAGCTGGCGATTTCTAAGTCTGTGGTTCCGAGAGGGGGTAACCAGGCTCACTAATAAAGGTCAAGCCACTTGCCTGCCAGAATGCCCTGCTTCAGCACAGACCAGAAAGGCATTGTGATAAGCGTATCCCCGGTATAGTCAGGGGTTAATGGGAGTCGTCCCCGTCCCCCCAGTATACGGCCAGAACCATGGACCCGGTACTTGTGGTACGGACTGTCTCCAACCAGCCATAATGTTGTGAGAGTGAAATTATATCTAAGTCCAGCTTTGGTACATTAGAAGCAACTCTGAAACTTAACCTAAGCGTTTTTCGAAGCTACTTTTTGGCTAACTTCTTATAGGAAGGTCTAGGAGCTCTGAAAATGAACGTGCGCGTCTTTCAATCTTCCCGAGGGACTTAGAAGAATTTTGTGATATTTTTTATTAAAATGGTGTATAAGGGTATATATATAAATATATTTTATGCACTGTATATGAGCTGGCGATTTCTAAGTCTGTGGTTCCGAGAGGGGGTAACCAGGCTCACTAATAAAGGTCAAGCCACTTGGCTGCCAGAATGCCCTGCTTCAGCACAGACCAGAAAGGCATTGTGATAAGCGTATCCCCGGTATAGTCAGGGGTTAATGGGAGTCGTCCCCGTCCCCCCAGTATACGGCCAGAACCATGGACCCGGTACTTGTGGTTCGGACTGTCTCCAACCAGCCATAATGTTGTGAGAGTGACATTATGTCTAAGTCCAGCTTTGGTACATTAGAAGCAACTCTGAAACTTAACCTAAGCGTTTTTCGAAGCTACTTTTTGGCTAACTTCTTATAGGAAGGTCTAGGAGCTCTGAAAATGAACGTGCGCGTCTTTCACTCTTCCCGAGAGACTTAGAAGAATTTTGTGATATTTTTTATTAAAATGGTGTATAAGGGTATATATATAAATATATTTTATGCACTGTATATGAGCTGGCGATTTCTAAGTCTGTGGTTCCGAGAGGGGGTAACCAGGCTCACTAATAAAGGTCAAGCCACTTGGCTGCCAGAATGCCCTGCTTCAGCACAGACCAGAAAGGCATTGTGATAAGCGTATCCCCGGTATAGTCAGGGGTTAATGGGAGTCGTCCCCGTCCCCCCAGTATACGGCCAGAACCATGGACCCGGTACTTGTGGTTCGGACTGTCTCCAGCCAGCCATAATGTTGTGAGAGTGAAATTATGTCTAAGTCCAGCTTTGGTACATTAGAAGCAACTCTGAAACTTAACCTAAGCGTTTTTCGAAGCTACTTTTTGGCTAACTTCTTATAGGAAGGTCTAGGAGCTCTGAAAATGAACGTGCGCGTCTTTCAATCTTCCCGAGGGACTTAGAAGAATTTTGTGATATTTTTTATTAAAATGGTGTATAAGGGTATATATATAAATATATTTTATGCACTGTATATGAGCTGGCGATTTCTAAGTCTGTGGTTCCGAGAGGGGGTAACCAGGCTCACTAATAAAGGTCAAGCCACTTGGCTGCCAGAATGCCCTGCTTCAGCACAGACCAGAAAGGCATTGTGATAAGCGTATCCCCGGTATAGTCAGGGGTTAATGGGAGTCGTCCCCGTCCCCCCAGTATACGGCCAGAACCATGGACCCGGTACTTGTGGTTCGGACTGTCTCCAACCAGCCATAATGTTGTGAGAGTGACATTATGTCTAAGTCCAGCTTTGGTACATTAGAAGCAACTCTGAAACTTAACCTAAGCGTTTTTCGAAGCTACTTTTTGGCTAACTTCTTATAGGAAGGTCTAGGAGCTCTGAAAATGAACGTGCGCGTCTTTCACTCTTCCCGAGAGACTTAGAAGAATTTTGTGATATTTTTTATTAAAATGGTGTATAAGGGTATATATATAAATATATTTTATGCACTGTATATGAGCTGGCGATTTCTAAGTCTGTGGTTCCGAGAGGGGGTAACCAGGCTCACTAATAAAGGTCAAGCCACTTGGCTGCCAGAATGCCCTGCTTCAGCACAGACCAGAAAGGCATTGTGATAAGCGTATCCCCGGTATAGTCAGGGGTTAATGGGAGTCGTCCCCGTCCCCCCAGTATACGGCCAGAACCATGGACCCGGTACTTGTGGTTCGGACTGTCTCCAACCAGCCATAATGTTGTGAGAGTGAAATTATGTCTAAGTCCAGCTTTGGTACATTAGAAGCAACTCTGAAACTTAACCTAAGCGTTTTTCGAAGCTACTTTTTAGCTAACTTCTTATAGGAAGGTCTAGGAGCTCTGAAAATGAACGTGCGCGTCTTTCACTCTTCCCGAGAGACTTAGAAGAATTTTGTGATATTTTTTATTAAAATGGTGTATAAGGGTATATATATAAATATATTTTATGCACTGTATATGAGCTGGCGATTTCTAAGTCTGTGGTTCCGAGAGGGGGTAACCAGGCTCACTAATAAAGGTCAAGCCACTTGGCTGCCAGAATGCCCTGCTTCAGCACAGACCAGAAAGGCATTGTGATAAGCGTATCCCCGGTATAGTCAGGGGTTAATGGGAGTCGTCCCCGTCCCCCCAGTATACGGCCAGAACCATGGACCCGGTACTTGTGGTTCGGACTGTCTCCAGCCAGCCATAATGTTGTGAGAGTGACATTATGTCTAAGTCCAGCTTTGGTACATTAGAAGCAACTCTGAAACTTAACCGAAGCGTTTTTCGAAGCTACTTTTTGGCTAACTTCTTATAGGAAGGTCTAGGAGCTCTGAAAATGAACGTGCGCGTCTTTCACTCTTCCCGAGGGACTTAGAAGAATTTTGTGATATTTTTTATTAAAATGGTGTATAAGGGTATATATATAAATATATTTTATGCACTGTATATGAGCTGGCGATTTCTACAGTAAGTCTGTGGTTCCAGAGGGGGTAACCAGGCTCACTAATAAAGGTCAAGCCACTTGGCTGCCAGAATGCCCTGCTTCAGCACAGACCAGAAAGGCATTGTGATAAGCGTATCCCCGGTATAGTCAGGGGTTAATGGGAATCGTCCCCGTCCCCCCAGTATACGGCCAGAACCATGGACCCGGTACTTGTGGTTCGGACTGTCTCCAACCAGCCATAATGTTGTGAGAGTGAAATTATGTCTAAGTCCAGCTTTGGTACATTAGAAGCAACTCTGAAACTTAACCTAAGCGTTTTTCGAAGCTACTTTTTAGCTAACTTCTTATAGGAAGGTCTAGGAGCTCTGAAAATGAACGTGCGCGTCTTTCACTCTTCCCGAGAGACTTAGAAGAATTTTGTGATATTTTTTATTAAAATGGTGTATAAGGGTATATATATAAATATATTTTATGCACTGTATATGAGCTGGCGATTTCTAAGTCTGTGGTTCCGAGAGGGGGTAACCAGGCTCACTAATAAAGGTCAAGCCACTTGGCTGCCAGAATGCCCTGCTTCAGCACAGACCAGAAAGGCATTGTGATAAGCGTATCCCCGGTATAGTCAGGGGTTAATGGGAGTCGTCCCCGTCCCCCCAGTATACGGCCAGAACCATGGACCCGGTACTTGTGGTTCGGACTGTCTCCAGCCAGCCATAATGTTGTGAGAGTGACATTATGTCTAAGTTCAGCTTTGGTACATTAGAAGCAACTCTGAAACTTAACCGAAGCGTTTTTCGAAGCTACTTTTTGGCTAACTTCTTATAGGAAGGTCTAGGAGCTCTGAAAATGAACGTGCGCGTCTTTCACTCTTCCCGAGGGACTTAGAAGAATTTTGTGATATTTTTTATTAAAATGGTGTATAAGGGTATATATATAAATATATTTTATGCACTGTATATGAGCTGGCGATTTCTACAGTAAGTCTGTGGTTCCAGAGGGGGTAACCAGGCTCACTAATAAAGGTCAAGCCACTTGGCTGCCAGAATGCCCTGCTTCAGCACAGACCAGAAAGGCATTGTGATAAGCGTATCCCCGGTATAGTCAGGGGTTAATGGGAATCGTCCCCGTCCCCCCAGTATACGGCCAGAACCATGGACCCGGTACTTGTGGTTCGGACTGTCTCCAACCAGCCATAATGTTGTGAGAGTGAAATTATGTCTAAGTCCAGCTTTGGTACATTAGAAGCAACTCTGAAACTTAACCTAAGCGTTTTTCGAAGCTACTTTTTAGCTAACTTCTTATAGGAAGGTCTAGGAGCTCTGAAAATGAACGTGCGCGTCTTTCACTCTTCCCGAGAGACTTAGAAGAATTTTGTGATATTTTTTATTAAAATGGTGTATAAGGGTATATATATAAATATATTTTATGCACTGTATATGAGCTGGCGATTTCTAAGTCTGTGGTTCCGAGAGGGGGTAACCAGGCTCACTAATAAAGGTCAAGCCACTTGGCTGCCAGAATGCCCTGCTTCAGCACAGACCAGAAAGGCATTGTGATAAGCGTATCCCCGGTATAGTCAGGGGTTAATGGGAGTCGTCCCCGTCCCCCCAGTATACGGCCAGAACCATGGACCCGGTACTTGTGGTTCGGACTGTCTCCAGCCAGCCATAATGTTGTGAGAGTGACATTATGTCTAAGTCCAGCTTTGGTACATTAGAAGCAACTCTGAAACTTAACCGAAGCGTTTTTCGAAGCTACTTTTTGGCTAACTTCTTATAGGAAGGTCTAGGAGCTCTGAAAATGAACGTGCGCGTCTTTCACTCTTCCCGAGGGACTTAGAAGAATTTTGTGATATTTTTTATTAAAATGGTGTATAAGGGTATATATATAAATATATTTTATGCACTGTATATGAGCTGGCGATTTCTACAGTAAGTCTGTGGTTCCAGAGGGGGTAACCAGGCTCACTAATAAAGGTCAAGCCACTTGGCTGCCAGAATGCCCTGCTTCAGCACAGACCAGAAAGGCATTGTGATAAGCGTATCCCCGGTATAGTCAGGGGTTAATGGGAATCGTCCCCGTCCCCCCAGTATACGGCCAGAACCATGGACCCGGTACTTGTGGTTCGGACTGTCTCCAACCAGCCATAATGTTGTGAGAGTGAAATTATGTCTAAGTCCAGCTTTGGTACATTAGAAGCAACTCTGAAACTTAACCTAAGCGTTTTTCGAAGCTACTTTTTAGCTAACTTCTTATAGGAAGGTCTAGGAGCTCTGAAAATGAACGTGCGCGTCTTTCACTCTTCCCGAGAGACTTAGAAGAATTTTGTGATATTTTTTATTAAAATGGTGTATAAGGGTATATATATAAATATATTTTATGCACTGTATATGAGCTGGCGATTTCTAAGTCTGTGGTTCCGAGAGGGGGTAACCAGGCTCACTAATAAAGGTCAAGCCACTTGGCTGCCAGAATGCCCTGCTTCAGCACAGACCAGAAAGGCATTGTGATAAGCGTATCCCCGGTATAGTCAGGGGTTAATGGGAGTCGTCCCCGTCCCCCCAGTATACGGCCAGAACCATGGACCCGGTACTTGTGGTTCGGACTGTCTCCAGCCAGCCATAATGTTGTGAGAGTGACATTATGTCTAAGTCCAGCTTTGGTACATTAGAAGCAACTCTGAAACTTAACCGAAGCGTTTTTCGAAGCTACTTTTTGGCTAACTTCTTATAGGAAGGTCTAGGAGCTCTGAAAATGAACGTGCGCGTCTTTCACTCTTCCCGAGGGACTTAGAAGAATTTTGTGATATTTTTTATTAAAATGGTGTATAAGGGTATATATATAAATATATTTTATGCACTGTATATGAGCTGGCGATTTCTACAGTAAGTCTGTGGTTCCAGAGGGGGTAACCAGGCTCACTAATAAAGGTCAAGCCACTTGGCTGCCAGAATGCCCTGCTTCAGCACAGACCAGAAAGGCATTGTGATAAGCGTATCCCCGGTATAGTCAGGGGTTAATGGGAATCGTCCCCGTCCCCCCAGTATACGGCCAGAACCATGGACCCGGTACTTGTGGTTCGGACTGTCTCCAACCAGCCATAATGTTGTGAGAGTGAAATTATGTCTAAGTCCAGCTTTGGTACATTAGAAGCAACTCTGAAACTTAACCTAAGCGTTTTTCGAAGCTACTTTTTAGCTAACTTCTTATAGGAAGGTCTAGGAGCTCTGAAAATGAACGTGCGCGTCTTTCACTCTTCCCGAGAGACTTAGAAGAATTTTGTGATATTTTTTATTAAAATGGTGTATAAGGGTATATATATAAATATATTTTATGCACTGTATATGAGCTGGCGATTTCTAAGTCTGTGGTTCCGAGAGGGGGTAACCAGGCTCACTAATAAAGGTCAAGCCACTTGGCTGCCAGAATGCCCTGCTTCAGCACAGACCAGAAAGGCATTGTGATAAGCGTATCCCCGGTATAGTCAGGGGTTAATGGGAGTCGTCCCCGTCCCCCCAGTATACGGCCAGAACCATGGACCCGGTACTTGTGGTTCGGACTGTCTCCAACCAGCCATAATGTTGTGAGAGTGAAATTATGTCTAAGTCCAGCTTTGGTACATTAGAAGCAACTCTGAAACTTAACCTAAGCGTTTTTCGAGGCTACTTTTTAGCTAACTTCTTATAGGAAGGTCTAGGAGCTCTGAAAATGAACGTGCGCGTCTTTCACTCTTCCCGAGAGACTTAGAAGAATTTTGTGATATTTTTTATTAAAATGGTGTATAAGGGTATATATATAAATATATTTTATGCACTGTATATGAGCTGGCGATTTCTAAGTCTGTGGTTCCGAGAGGGGGTAACCAGGCTCACTAATAAAGGTCAAGCCACTTGGCTGCCAGAATGCCCTGCTTCAGCACAGACCAGAAAGGCATTGTGATAAGCGTATCCCCGGTATAGTCAGGGGTTAATGGGAGTCGTCCCCGTCCCCCCAGTATACGGCCAGAACCATGGACCCGGTACTTGTGGTTCGGACTGTCTCCAGCCAGCCATAATGTTGTGAGAGTGACATTATGTCTAAGTCCAGCTTTGGTACATTAGAAGCAACTCTGAAACTTAACCGAAGCGTTTTTCGAAGCTACTTTTTGGCTAACTTCTTATAGGAAGGTCTAGGAGCTCTGAAAATGAACGTGCGCGTCTTTCACTCTTCCCGAGGGACTTAGAAGAATTTTGTGATATTTTTTATTAAAATGGTGTATAAGGGTATATATATAAATATATTTTATGCACTGTATATGAGCTGGCGATTTCTACAGTAAGTCTGTGGTTCCAGAGGGGGTAACCAGGCTCACTAATAAAGGTCAAGCCACTTGGCTGCCAGAATGCCCTGCTTCAGCACAGACCAGAAAGGCATTGTGATAAGCGTATCCCCGGTATAGTCAGGGGTTAATGGGAGTCGTCCCCGTCCCCCCAGTATACGGCCAGAACCATGGACCCGGTACTTGTGGTTCGGACTGTCTCCAACCAGCCATAATGTTGTGAGAGTGAAATTATGTCTAAGTCCAGCTTTGGTACATTAGAAGCAACTCTGAAACTTAACCTAAGCGTTTTTCGAAGCTACTTTTTAGCTAACTTCTTATAGGAAGGTCTAGGAGCTCTGAAAATGAACGTGCGCGTCTTTCACTCTTCCCGAGGGACTTAGAAGAATTTTGTGATATTTTTTATTAAAATGGTGTATAAGGGTATATATATAAATATATTTTATGCACTGTATATGAGCTGGCGATTTCTAAGTCTGTGGTTCCGAGAGGGGGTAACCAGGCTCACTAATAAAGGTCAAGCCACTTGCCTGCCAGAATGCCCTGCTTCAGCACAGACCAGAAAGGCATTGTGATAAGCGTATCCCCGGTATAGTCAGGGGTTAATGGGAGTCGTCCCCGTCCCCCCAGTATACGGCCAGAACCATGGACCCGGTACTTGTGGTACGGACTGTCTCCAACCAGCCATAATGTTGTGAGAGTGAAATTATGTCTAAGTCCAGCTTTGGTACATTAGAAGCAACTCTGAAACTTAACCTAAGCGTTTTTCGAAGCTACTTTTTAGCTAACTTCTTATAGGAAGGTCTAGGAGCTCTGAAAATGAACGTGCGCGTCTTTCACTCTTCCCGAGAGACTTAGAAGAATTTTGTGATATTTTTTATTAAAATGGTGTATAAGGGTATATATATAAATATATTTTATGCACTGTATATGAGCTGGCGATTTCTAAGTCTGTGGTTCCGAGAGGGGGTAACCAGGCTCACTAATAAAGGTCAAGCCACTTGGCTGCCAGAATGCCCTGCTTCAGCACAGACCAGAAAGGCATTGTGATAAGCGTATCCCCGGTATAGTCAGGGGTTAATGGGAGTCGTCCCCGTCCCCCCAGTATACGGCCAGAACCATGGACCCGGTACTTGTGGTTCGGACTGTCTCCAACCAGCCATAATGTTGTGAGAGTGAAATTATGTCTAAGTCCAGCTTTGGTACATTAGAAGCAACTCTGAAACTTAACCTAAGCGTTTTTCGAGGCTACTTTTTAGCTAACTTCTTATAGGAAGGTCTAGGAGCTCTGAAAATGAACGTGCGCGTCTTTCACTCTTCCCGAGAGACTTAGAAGAATTTTGTGATATTTTTTATTAAAATGGTGTATAAGGGTATATATATAAATATATTTTATGCACTGTATATGAGCTGGCGATTTCTAAGTCTGTGGTTCCGAGAGGGGGTAACCAGGCTCACTAATAAAGGTCAAGCCACTTGGCTGCCAGAATGCCCTGCTTCAGCACAGACCAGAAAGGCATTGTGATAAGCGTATCCCCGGTATAGTCAGGGGTTAATGGGAGTCGTCCCCGTCCCCCCAGTATACGGCCAGAACCATGGACCCGGTACTTGTGGTTCGGACTGTCTCCAGCCAGCCATAATGTTGTGAGAGTGACATTATGTCTAAGTCCAGCTTTGGTACATTAGAAGCAACTCTGAAACTTAACCGAAGCGTTTTTCGAAGCTACTTTTTGGCTAACTTCTTATAGGAAGGTCTAGGAGCTCTGAAAATGAACGTGCGCGTCTTTCACTCTTCCCGAGGGACTTAGAAGAATTTTGTGATATTTTTTATTAAAATGGTGTATAAGGGTATATATATAAATATATTTTATGCACTGTATATGAGCTGGCGATTTCTACAGTAAGTCTGTGGTTCCAGAGGGGGTAACCAGGCTCACTAATAAAGGTCAAGCCACTTGGCTGCCAGAATGCCCTGCTTCAGCACAGACCAGAAAGGCATTGTGATAAGCGTATCCCCGGTATAGTCAGGGGTTAATGGGAGTCGTCCCCGTCCCCCCAGTATACGGCCAGAACCATGGACCCGGTACTTGTGGTTCGGACTGTCTCCAACCAGCCATAATGTTGTGAGAGTGAAATTATGTCTAAGTCCAGCTTTGGTACATTAGAAGCAACTCTGAAACTTAACCTAAGCGTTTTTCGAAGCTACTTTTTAGCTAACTTCTTATAGGAAGGTCTAGGAGCTCTGAAAATGAACGTGCGCGTCTTTCACTCTTCCCGAGGGACTTAGAAGAATTTTGTGATATTTTTTATTAAAATGGTGTATAAGGGTATATATATAAATATATTTTATGCACTGTATATGAGCTGGCGATTTCTAAGTCTGTGGTTCCGAGAGGGGGTAACCAGGCTCACTAATAAAGGTCAAGCCACTTGCCTGCCAGAATGCCCTGCTTCAGCACAGACCAGAAAGGCATTGTGATAAGCGTATCCCCGGTATAGTCAGGGGTTAATGGGAGTCGTCCCCGTCCCCCCAGTATACGGCCAGAACCATGGACCCGGTACTTGTGGTACGGACTGTCTCCAACCAGCCATAATGTTGTGAGAGTGAAATTATATCTAAGTCCAGCTTTGGTACATTAGAAGCAACTCTGAAACTTAACCTAAGCGTTTTTCGAAGCTCCTTTTTGCTAACTTCTTATAGGAAGGTCTAGGAGTTCTGAAAATGAACGTGCGCGTCTTTCACTCTTTCCGAGGGAATTAGAAGAATTTTGTGATATTTTTTATTAAAATGGTGTATAAGGGTATATATATAAATATATTTTATGCACTGTATATGAGCTGGCGATTTCTAAGTCTGTGGTTCCGAGAGGGGGTAACCAGGCTCACTAATAAAGGTCAAGCCACTTGCCTGCCAGAATGCCCTGCTTCAGCACAGACCAGAAAGGCATTGTGATAAGCGTATCCCCGGTATAGTCAGGGGTTAATGGGAGTCGTCCCCGTCCCCCCAGTATACGGCCAGAACCATGGACCCGGTACTTGTGGTTCGGACTGTCTCCAACCAGCCATAATGTTGTGAGAGTGAAATTATGTCTAAGTCCAGCTTTGGTACATTAGAAGCAACTCTGAAACTTAACCTAAGCGTTTTTCGAAGCTACTTTTTAGCTAACTTCTTATAGGAAGGTCTAGGAGCTCTGAAAATGAACGTGCGCGTCTTTCACTCTTCCCGAGAGACTTAGAAGAATTTTGTGATATTTTTAATTAAAATGGTGTATAAGGGTATATATATAAATATATTTTATGCACTGTATATGAGCTGGCGATTTCTAAGTCTGTGGTTCCGAGAGGGGGTAACCAGGCTCACTAATAAAGGTCAAGCCACTTGGCTGCCAGAATGCCCTGCTTCAGCACAGACCAGAAAGGCATTGTGATAAGCGTATCCCCGGTATAGTCAGGGGTTAATGGGAGTCGTCCCCGTCCCCCCAGTATACGGCCAGAACCATGGACCCGGTACTTGTGGTTCGGACTGTCTCCAGCCAGCCATAATGTTGTGAGAGTGACATTACTGTATGTCTAAGTCCAGCTTTGGTACATTAGAAGCAACTCTGAAACTTAACCGAAGCGTTTTTCGAAGCTACTTTTTGGCTAACTTCTTATAGGAAGGTCTAGGAGCTCTGAAAATGAACGTGCGCGTCTTTCACTCTTCCCGAGGGACTTAGAAGAATTTTGTGATATTTTTTATTAAAATGGTGTATAAGGGTATATATATATAAATATATTTTATGCACTGTATATGAGCTGGCGATTTCTACAGTAAGTCTGTGGTTCCAGAGGGGGTAACCAGGCTCACTAATAAAGGTCAAGCCACTTGGCTGCCAGAATGCCCTGCTTCAGCACAGACCAGAAAGGCATTGTGATAAGCGTATCCCCGGTATAGTCAGGGGTTAATGGGAATCGTCCCCGTCCCCCCAGTATACGGCCAGAACCATGGACCCGGTACTTGTGGTTCGGACTGTCTCCAACCAGCCATAATGTTGTGAGAGTGAAATTATGTCTAAGTCCAGCTTTGGTACATTAGAAGCAACTCTGAAACTTTACCTAAGCGTTTTTCGAAGCTACTTTTTAGCTAACTTCTTATAGGAAGGTCTAGGAGCTCTGAAAATGAACGTGCGCGTCTTTCACTCTTCCCGAGAGACTTAGAAGAATTTTGTGATATTTTTTATTAAAATGGTGTATAAGGGTATATATATAAATATATTTTATGCACTGTATATGAGCTGGCGATTTCTAAGTCTGTGGTTCCGAGAGGGGGTAACCAGGCTCACTAATAAAGGTCAAGCCACTTGGCTGCCAGAATGCCCTGCTTCAGCACAGACCAGAAAGGCATTGTGATAAGCGTATCCCCGGTATAGTCAGGGGTTAATGGGAGTCGTCCCCGTCCCCCCAGTATACGGCCAGAACCATGGACCCGGTACTTGTGGTTCGGACTGTCTCCAGCCAGCCATAATGTTGTGAGAGTGACATTATGTCTAAGTCCAGCTTTGGTACATTAGAAGCAACTCTGAAACTTAACCGAAGCGTTTTTCGAAGCTACTTTTTGGCTAACTTCTTATAGGAAGGTCTAGGAGCTCTGAAAATGAACGTGCGCGTCTTTCACTCTTCCCGAGGTACTTAGAAGAATTTTGTGATATTTTTTATTAAAATGGTGTATAAGGGTATATATATAAATATATTTTATGCACTGTATATGAGCTTGCGATTTCTACAGTAAGTCTGTGGTTCCAGAGGGGGTAACCAGGCTCACTAATAAAGGTCAAGCCACTTGGCTGCCAGAATGCCCTGCTTCAGCACAGACCAGAAAGGCATTGTGATAAGCGTATCCCCGGTATAGTCAGGGGTTAATGGGAGTCGTCCCCGTCCCCCCAGTATACGGCCAGAACCATGGACCCGGTACTTGTGGTACGGACTGTCTCCAACCAGCCATAATGTTGTGAGAGTGAAATTATATCTAAGTCCAGCTTTGGTACATTAGAAGCAACTCTGAAACTTAACCTAAGCGTTTTTCGAAGCTACTTTTTGGCTAACTTCTTATAGGAAGGTCTAGGAGCTCTGAAAATGAACGTGCGCGTCTTTCACTCTTTCCGAGGGAATTAGAAGAATTTTGTGATATTTTTTATTAAAATGGTGTATAAGGGTATATATATAAATATATTTTATGCACTGTATATGAGCTGGCGATTTCTAAGTCTGTGGTTCCGAGAGGGGGTAACCAGGCTCACTAATAAAGGTCAAGCCACTTGGCTGCCAGAATGCCCTGCTTCAGCACAGACCAGAAAGGCATTGTGATAAGCGTATCCCCGGTATAGTCAGGGGTTAATGGGAGTCGTCCCCGTCCCCCCAGTATACGGCCAGAACCATGGACCCGGTACTTGTGGTTCGGACTGTCTCCAACCAGCCATAATGTTGTGAGAGTGACATTATGTCTAAGTCCAGCTTTGGTACATTAGAAGCAACTCTGAAACTTAACCTAAGCGTTTTTCGAAGCTACTTTTTGGCTAACTTCTTATAGGAAGGTCTAGGAGCTCTGAAAATGAACGTGCGCGTCTTTCACTCTTCCCGAGAGACTTAGAAGAATTTTGTGATATTTTTTATTAAAATGGTGTATAAGGGTATATATATAAATATATTTTATGCACTGTATATGAGCTTGCGATTTCTAAGTCTGTGGTTCCAGAGGGGGTAACCAGGCTCACTAATAAAGGTCAAGCCACTTGCCTGCCAGAATGCCCTGCTTCAGCACAGACCAGAAAGGCATTGTGATAAGCGTATCCCCGGTATAGTCAGGGGTTAATGGGAGTCGTCCCCGTCCCCCCAGTATACGGCCAGAACCATGGACCCGGTACTTGTGGTTCGGACTGTCTCCAACCAGCCATAATGTTGTGAGAGTGAAATTATGTCTAAGTCCAGCTTTGGTACATTAGAAGCAACTCTGAAACTTAACCTAAGCGTTTTTCGAAGCTACTTTTTAGCTAACTTCTTATAGGAAGGTCTAGGAGCTCTGACAATGAACGTGCGCGTCTTTCACTCTTCCCGAGGGACTTAGAAGAATTTTGTGATATTTTTTATTAAAATGGTGTATAAGGGTATATATATAAATATATTTTATGCACTGTATATGAGCTGGCGATTTCTAAGTCTGTGGTTCCGAGAGGGGGTAACCAGGCTCACTAATAAAGGTCATGCCACTTGCCTGCCAGAATGCCCTGCTTCAGCACAGACCAGAAAGGCATTGTGATAAGCGTATCCCCGGTATAGTCAGGGGTTAATGGGAGTCGTCCCCGTCCCCCCAGTATACGGCCAGAACCATGGACCCGGTACTTGTGGTACGGACTGTCTCCAACCAGCCATAATGTTGTGAGAGTGAAATGATGTCTAAGTCCAGCTTTGGTACATTAGAAGCAACTCTGAAACTTAACCGAAGCGTTTTTCGAAGCTACTTTTTAGCTAACTTCTTATAGGAAGGTCTAGGAGCTCTGAAAATGAACGTGCGCGTCTTTCACTCTTTCCGAGGGAATTAGAAGAATTTTGTGATATTTTTTATTAAAATGGTGTATAAGGGTATATATATAAATATATTTTATGCACTGTATATGAGCTGGCGATTTCTAAGTCTGTGGTTCCGAGAGGGGGTAACCAGGCTCACTAATAAAGGTCAAGCCACTTGGCTGCCAGAATGCCCTGCTTCAGCACAGACCAGAAAGGAATTGTGATAAGCGTATCCCCGGTATAGTCAGGGGTTAATGGGAGTCGTCCCCGTCCCCCCAGTATACGGCCAGAACCATGGACCCGGTACTTGTGGTTCGGACTGTCTCCAACCAGCCATAATGTTGTGAGAGTGACATTATGTCTAAGTCCAGCTTTGGTACATTAGAAGCAACTCTGAAACTTAACCTAAGCGTTTTTCGAAGCTACTTTTTGGCTAACTTCTTATAGGAAGGTCTAGGAGCTCTGAAAATGAACGTGCGCGTCTTTCACTCTTCCCGAGAGACTTAGAAGAATTTTGTGATATTTTTTATTAAAATGGTGTATAAGGGTATATATATAAATATATTTTATGCACTGTATATGAGCTTGCGATTTCTAAGTCTGTGGTTCCAGAGGGGGTAACCAGGCTCACTAATAAAGGTCAAGCCACTTGCCTGCCAGAATGCCCTGCTTCAGCACAGACCAGAAAGGCATTGTGATAAGCGTATCCCCGGTATAGTCAGGGGTTAATGGGAGTCGTCCCCGTCCCCCCAGTATACGGCCAGAACCATGGACCCGGTACTTGTGGTTCGGACTGTCTCCAACCAGCCATAATGTTGTGAGAGTGAAATTATGTCTAAGTCCAGCTTTGGTACATTAGAAGCAACTCTGAAACTTAACCTAAGCGTTTTTCGAAGCTACTTTTTGGCTAACTTCTTATAGGAAGGTCTAGGAGCTCTGAAAATAAACGTGCGCGTCTTTCACTCTTCCCGAGAGACTTAGAAGAATTTTGTGATATTTTTTTATTAAAATGGTGTATAAGGGTATATATATAAATATATTTTATGCACTGTATATGAGCTGGCGATTTCTAAGTCTGTGGTTCCGAGAGGGGGTAACCAGGCTCACTAATAAAGGTCAAGCCACTTGGCTGCCAGAATGCCCTGCTTCAGCACAGACCAGAAAGGCATTGTGATAAGCGTATCCCCGGTATAGTCAGGGGTTAATGGGAGTCGTCCCCGTCCCCCCAGTATACGGCCAGAACCATGGACCCGGTACTTGTGGTTCGGACTGTCTCCAACCAGCCATAATGTTATGAGAGTGAAATTATATCTAAGTCCAGCTTTGGTACATTAGAAGCAACTCTGAAACTTAACCTAAGCGTTTTTCGAAGCTACTTTTTGGCTAACTTCTTATAGGAAGGTCTAGGAGCTCTGAAAATGAACGTGCGCGTCTTTCACTCTTTCCGAGGGAATTAGAAGAATTTTGTGATATTTTTTATTAAAATGGTGTATAAGGGTATATATATAAATATATTTTATGCACTGTATATGAGCTGGCGATTTCTAAGTCTGTGGTTCCGAGAGGGGGTAACCAGGCTCACTAATAAAGGTCAAGCCACTTGGCTGCCAGAATGCCCTGCTTCAGCACAGACCAGAAAGGCATTGTGATAAGCGTATCCCCGGTATAGTCAGGGGTTAATGGGAGTCGTCCCCGTCCCCCCAGTATACGGCCAGAACCATGGACCCGGTACTTGTGGTTCGGACTGTCTCCAACCAGCCATAATGTTGTGAGAGTGACATTATGTCTAAGTCCAGCTTTGGTACATTAGAAGCAACTCTGAAACTTAACCTAAGCGTTTTTCGAAGCTACTTTTTGGCTAACTTCTTATAGGAAGGTCTAGGAGCTCTGAAAATGAACGTGCGCGTCTTTCACTCTTCCCGAGGGACTTAGAAGAATTTTGTGATATTTTTTATTAAAATGGTGTATAAGGGTATATATATAAATATATTTTATGCACTGTATATGAGCTGGCGATTTCTAAGTCTGTGGTTCCAGAGGGGGTAACCAGGCTCACTAATAAAGGTCAAGCCACTTGCCTGCCAGAATGCCCTGCTTCAGCACAGACCAGAAAGGCATTGTGATAAGCGTATCCCCGGTATAGTCAGGGGTTAATGGGAGTCGTCCCCGTCCCCCCAGTATACGGCCAGAACCATGGACCCGGTACTTGTGGTTCGGACTGTCTCCAACCAGCCATAATGTTGTGAGAGTGAAATTATGTCTAAGTCCAGCTTTGGTACATTAGAAGCAACTCTGAAACTTAACCTAAGCGTTTTTCGAAGCTACTTTTTGGCTAACTTCTTATAGGAAGGTCTAGGAGCTCTGAAAATGAACGTGCGCGTCTTTCACTCTTCCCGAGGGACTTAGAAGAATTTTGTGATATTTTTTATTAAAATGGTGTATAAGGGTATATATATAAATATATTTTATGCACTGTATATGAGCTGGCGATTTCTAAGTCTGTGGTTCCAGAGGGGGTAACCAGGCTCACTAATAAAGGTCAAGCCACTTGCCTGCCAGAATGCCCTGCTTCAGCACAGACCAGAAAGGCATTGTGATAAGCGTATCCCCGGTATAGTCAGGGGTTAATGGGAGTCGTCCCCGTCCCCCCAGTATACGGCCAGAACCATGGACCCGGTACTTGTGGTTCGGACTGTCTCCAACCAGCCATAATGTTGTGAGAGTGAAATTATGTCTAAGTCCAGCTTTGGTACATTAGAAGCAACTCTGAAACTTAACCTAAGCGTTTTTCGAAGCTACTTTTTGGCTAACTTCTTATAGGAAGGTCTAGGAGCTCTGAAAATGAACGTGCGCGTCTTTCACTCTTCCCGAGAGACTTAGAAGAATTTTGTGATATTTTTTTATTAAAATGGTGTATAAGGGTATATATATAAATATATTTTATGCACTGTATATGAGCTGGCGATTTCTAAGTCTGTGGTTCCGAGAGGGGGTAACCAGGCTCACTAATAAAGGTCAAGCCACTTGGCTGCCAGAATGCCCTGCTTCAGCACAGACCAGAAAGGCATTGTGATAAGCGTATCCCCGGTATAGTCAGGGGTTATTGGGAGTCGTCCCCGTCCCCCCAGTATACGGCCAGAACCATGGACCCGGTACTTGTGGTTCGGACTGTCTCCAACCAGCCATAATGTTGTGAGAGTGACATTATGTCTAAGTCCAGCTTTGGTACATTAGAAGCAACTCTGAAACTTAACCTAAGCGTTTTTCGAAGCTACTTTTTGGCTAACTTCTTATAGGAAGGTCTAGGAGCTCTGAAAATGAACGTGCGCGTCTTTCACTCTTCCCGAGGTACTTAGAAGAATTTTGTGATATTTTTTTATTAAAATGGTGTATAAGGGTATATATATAAATATATTTTATGCACTGTATATGAGCTGGCGATTTCTAAGTCTGTGGTTCCGAGAGGGGGTAACCAGGCTCACTAATAAAGGTCAAGCCACTTGCCTGCCAGAATGCCCTGCTTCAGCACAGACCAGAAAGGCATTGTGATAAGCGTATCCCCGGTATAGTCAGGGGTTAATGGGAGTCGTCCCCGTCCCCCCAGTATACGGCCAGAACCATGGACCCGGTACTTGTGGTTCGGACTGTCTCCAACCAGCCATAATGTTGTGAGAGTGAAATTATGTCTAAGTCCAGCTTTGGTACATTAGAAGCAACTCTGAAACTTAACCTAAGCGTTTTTCGAAGCTACTTTTTAGCTAACTTCTTATAGGAAGGTCTAGGAGCTCTGAAAATGAACGTGCGCGTCTTTCACTCTTCCCGAGAGACTTAGAAGAATTTTGTGATATTTTTTATTAAAATGGTGTATAAGGGTATATATATAAATATATTTTATGCACTGTATATGAGCTGGCGATTTCTAAGTCTGTGGTTCCGAGAGGGGGTAACCAGGCTCACTAATAAAGGTCAAGCCACTTGCCTGCCAGAATGCCCTGCTTCAGCACAGACCAGAAAGGCATTGTGATAAGCGTATCCCCGGTATAGTCAGGGGTTAATGGGAGTCGTCCCCGTCCCCCCAGTATACGGCCAGAACCATGGACCCGGTACTTGTGGTTCGGACTGTCTCCAACCAGCCATAATGTTGTGAGAGTGAAATTATGTCTAAGTCCAGCTTTGGTACATTAGAAGCAACTCTGAAACTTAACCTAAGCGTTTTTCGAAGCTACTTTTTAGCTAACTTCTTATAGGAAGGTCTAGGAGCTCTGAAAATGTACGTACGCGTCTTTCTCTCTTCCCGAGGGACTTAGAAGAATTTTGTGATATTTTTTATTAAAATGGTGTATAAGGGTATATATATAAATATATTTTATGCACTGTATATGAGCTGGCGATTTCTAAGTCTGTGGTTCCGAGAGGGGGTAACCAGGCTCACTAATAAAGGTCAAGCCACTTGGCTGCCAGAATGCCCTGCTTCAGCACAGACCAGAAAGGCATTGTGATAAGCGTATCCCCGGTATAGTCAGGGGTTAATGGGAGTCGTCCCCGTCCCCCCAGTATACGGCCAGAACCATGGACCCGGTACTTGTGGTTCGGACTGTCTCCAACCAGCCATAATGTTGTGAGAGTGAAATTATGTCTAAGTCCAGCTTTGGTACATTAGAAGCAACTCTGAAACTTAACCTAAGCGTTTTTCGAAGCTACTTTTTAGCTAACTTCTTATAGGAAGGTCTAGGAGCTCTGAAAATAAACGTGCGCGTCTTTCACTCTTCCCGAGAGACTTAGAAGAATTTTGTGATATTTTTTATTAAAATGGTGTATAAGGGTATATATATAAATATATTTTATGCACTGTATATGAGCTGGCGATTTCTAAGTCTGTGGTTCCGAGAGGGGGTAACCAGGCTCACTAATAAAGGTCAAGCCACTTGGCTGCCAGAATGCCCTGCTTCAGCACAGACCAGAAAGGCATTGTGATAAGCGTATCCCCGGTATAGTCAGGGGTTAATGGGAGTCGTCCCCGTCCCCCCAGTATACGGCCAGAACCATGGACCCGGTACTTGTGGTTCGGACTGTCTCCAACCAGCCATAATGTTGTGAGAGTGACATTATGTCTAAGTCCAGCTTTGGTACATTAGAAGCAACTCTGAAACTTAACCTAAGCGTTTTTCGAAGCTACTTTTTAGCTAACTTCTTATAGGAAGGTCTAGGAGCTCTGAAAATGAACGTGCGCGTCTTTCACTCTTCCCGAGAGACTTAGAAGAATTTTGTGATATTTTTTATTAAAATGGTGTATAAGGGTATATATATAAATATATTTTATGCACTGTATATGAGCTGGCGATTTCTAAGTCTGTGGTTCCAGAGGGGGTAACCAGGCTCACTAATAAAGGTCAAGCCACTTGCCTGCCAGAATGCCCTGCTTCAGCACAGACCAGAAATGCATTGTGATAAGCGTATCCCCGGTATAGTCAGGGGTTAATGGGAGTCGTCCCCGTCCCCCCAGTATACGGCCAGAACCATGGACCCGGTACTTGTGGTTCGGACTGTCTCCAACCAGCCATAATGTTGTGAGAGTGAAATTATGTCTAAGTCCAGCTTTGGTACATTAGAAGCAACTCTGAAACTTAACCTAAGCGTTTTTCGAAGCTACTTTTTAGCTAACTTCTTATAGGAAGGTCTAGGAGCTCTGAAAATGTACGTACGCGTCTTTCTCTCTTCCCGAGGGACTTAGAAGAATTTTGTGATATTTTTTATTAAAATGGTGTATAAGGGTATATATATAAATATATTTTATGCACTGTATATGAGCTGGCGATTTCTAAGTCTGTGGTTCCGAGAGGGGGTAACCAGGCTCACTAATAAAGGTCAAGCCACTTGGCTGCCAGAATGCCCTGCTTCAGCACAGACCAGAAAGGCATTGTGATAAGCGTATCCCCGGTATAGTCAGGGGTTAATGGGAGTCGTCCCCGTCCCCCCAGTATACGGCCAGAACCATGGACCCGGTACTTGTGGTTCGGACTGTCTCCAACCAGCCATAATGTTGTGAGAGTGAAATTATGTCTAAGTCCAGCTTTGGTACATTAGAAGCAACTCTGAAACTTAACCTAAGCGTTTTTCGAAGCTACTTTTTAGCTAACTTCTTATAGGAAGGTCTAGGAGCTCTGAAAATAAACGTGCGCGTCTTTCACTCTTCCCGAGAGACTTAGAAGAATTTTGTGATATTTTTTATTAAAATGGTGTATAAGGGTATATATATAAATATATTTTATGCACTGTATATGAGCTGGCGATTTCTAAGTCTGTGATTCCAGATGGGGTAACCAGGCTCACTAATAAAGGTCAAGCCACTTGCCTGCCAGAATGCCCTGCTTCAGCACAGACCAGAAAGGCATTGTGATAAGCGTATCCCCGGTATAGTCAGGGGTTAATGGGAGTCGTCCCCGTCCCCCCAGTATACGGCCAGAACCATGGACCCGGTACTTGTGGTTCGGACTGTCTCCAACCAGCCATAATGTTGTGAGAGTGAAATTATGTCTAAGTCCAGCTTTGGTACATTAGAAGCAACTCTGAAACTTAACCTAAGCGTTTTTCGAAGCTACTTTTTGGCTAACTTCTTATAGGAAGGTCTAGGAGCTCTGAAAATGAACGTGCGCGTCTTTCACTCTTCCCGAGAGACTTAGAAGAATTTTGTGATATTTTTTTATTAAAATGGTGTATAAGGGTATATATATAAATATATTTTATGCACTGTATATGAGCTGGCGATTTCTAAGTCTGTGGTTCCGAGAGGGGGTAACCAGGCTCACTAATAAAGGTCAAGCCACTTGGCTGCCAGAATGCCCTGCTTCAGCACAGACCAGAAAGGCATTGTGATAAGCGTATCCCCGGTATAGTCAGGGGTTAATGGGAGTCGTCCCCGTCCCCCCAGTATACGGCCAGAACCATGGACCCGGTACTTGTGGTTCGGACTGTCTCCAACCAGCCATAATGTTGTGAGAGTGACATTATGTCTAAGTCCAGCTTTGGTACATTAGAAGCAACTCTGAAACTTAACCTAAGCGTTTTTCGAAGCTACTTTTTCGCTAACTTCTTATAGGAAGGTCTAGGAGCTCTGAAAATGAACGTGCGCGTCTTTCACTCTTCCCGAGGTACTTAGAAGAATTTTGTGATATTTTTTATTAAAATGGTGTATAAGGGTATATATATAAATATATTTTATGCACTGTATATGAGCTGGCGATTTCTAAGTCTGTGGTTCCGAGAGGGGGTAACCAGGCTCACTAATAAAGGTCAAGCCACTTGCCTGCCAGAATGCCCTGCTTCAGCACAGACCAGAAAGGCATTGTGATAAGCGTATCCCCGGTATAGTCAGGGGTTAATGGGAGTCGTCCCCGTCCCCCCAGTATACGGCCAGAACCATGGACCCGGTACTTGTGGTTCGGACTGTCTCCAACCAGCCATAATGTTGTGAGAGTGAAATTATGTCTAAGTCCAGCTTTGGTACATTAGAAGCAACTCTGAAACTTAACCTAAGCGTTTTTCGAAGCTACTTTTTAGCTAACTTCTTATAGGAAGGTCTAGGAGCTCTGAAAATGAACGTGCGCGTCTTTCACTCTTCCCGAGAGACTTAGAAGAATTTTGTGATATTTTTTATTAAAATGGTGTATAAGGGTATATATATAAATATATTTTATGCACTGTATATGAGCTGGCGATTTCTAAGTCTGTGGTTCCGAGAGGGGGTAACCAGGCTCACTAATAAAGGTCAAGCCACTTGGCTGCCAGAATGCCCTGCTTCAGCACAGACCAGAAAGGCATTGTGATAAGCGTATCCCCGGTATAGTCAGGGGTTAATGGGAGTCGTCCCCGTCCCCCCAGTATACGGCCAGAACCATGGACCCGGTACTTGTGGTTCGGACTGTCTCCAACCAGCCATAATGTTGTGAGAGTGACATTATGTCTAAGTCCAGCTTTGGTACATTAGAAACAACTCTGAAACTTAACCTAAGCGTTTTTCGAAGCTACTTTTTGGCTAACTTCTTATAGGAAGGTCTATGAGCTCTGAAAATGAACGTGCGCGTCTTTCACTCTTCCCGAGGGACTTAGAAGAATTTTGTGATATTTTTTATTAAAATGGTGAATAAGGGTATATATTTAAATATATTTTATGCACTGTATATGAGCTGGCGATTTCTAAGTCTGTGGTTCCGAGAGGGGGTAACCAGGCTCACTAATAAAGGTCAAGCCACTTGGCTGCCAGAATGCCCTGCTTCAGCACAGACCAGAAAGGCATTGTGATAAGCGTATCCCCGGTATAGTCAGGGGTTAATGGGAGTCGTCCCCGTCCCCCCAGTATACGGCCAGAACCATGGACCCGGTACTTGTGGTTCGGACTGTCTCCAACCAGCCATAATGTTGTGAGAGTGAAATTATGTCTAAGTCCAGCTTTGGTACATTAGAAGCAACTCTGAAACTTAACCTAAGCGTTTTTCGAAGCTACTTTTTAGCTAACTTCTTATAGGAAGGTCTAGGAGCTCTGAAAATAAACGTGCGCGTCTTTCACTCTTCCCGAGAGACTTAGAAGAATTTTGTGATATTTTTTATTAAAATGGTGTATAAGGGTATATATATAAATATATTTTATGCACTGTATATGAGCTGGCGATTTCTAAGTCTGTGGTTCCGAGAGGGGGTAACCAGGCTCACTAATAAAGGTCAAGCCACTTGGCTGCCAGAATGCCCTGCTTCAGCACAGACCAGAAAGGCATTGTGATAAGCGTATCCCCGGTATAGTCAGGGGTTAATGGGAGTCGTCCCCGTCCCCCCAGTATACGGCCAGAACCATGGACCCGGTACTTGTGGTTCGGACTGTCTCCAACCAGCCATAATGTTGTGAGAGTGACATTATGTCTAAGTCCAGCTTTGGTACATTAGAAGCAACTCTGAAACTTAACCTAAGCGTTTTTCGAAGCTACTTTTTAGCTAACTTCTTATAGGAAGGTCTAGGAGCTCTGAAAATGAACGTGCGCGTCTTTCACTCTTCCCGAGAGACTTAGAAGAATTTTGTGATATTTTTTATTAAAATGGTGTATAAGGGTATATATATAAATATATTTTATGCACTGTATATGAGCTGGCGATTTCTAAGTCTGTGGTTCCAGATGGGGTAACCAGGCTCACTAATAAAGGTCAAGCCACTTGCCTGCCAGAATGCCCTGCTTCAGCACAGACCAGAAAGGCATTGTGATAAGCGTATCCCCGGTATAGTCAGGGGTTAATGGGAGTCGTCCCCGTCCCCCCAGTATACGGCCAGAACCATGGACCCGGTACTTGTGGTTCGGACTGTCTCCAACCAGCCATAATGTTGTGAGAGTGAAATTATGTCTAAGTCCAGCTTTGGTACATTAGAAGCAACTCTGAAACTTAACCTAAGCGTTTTTCGAAGCTACTTTTTGGCTAACTTCTTATAGGAAGGTCTAGGAGCTCTGAAAATGAACGTGCGCGTCTTTCACTCTTCCCGAGAGACTTAGAAGAATTTTGTGATATTTTTTTATTAAAATGGTGTATAAGGGTATATATATAAATATATTTTATGCACTGTATATGAGCTGGCGATTTCTAAGTCTGTGGTTCCGAGAGGGGGTAACCAGGCTCACTAATAAAGGTCAAGCCACTTGGCTGCCAGAATGCCCTGCTTCAGCACAGACCAGAAAGGCATTGTGATAAGCGTATCCCCGGTATAGTCAGGGGTTAATGGGAGTCGTCCCCGTCCCCCCAGTATACGGCCAGAACCATGGACCCGGTACTTGTGGTTCGGACTGTCTCCAACCAGCCATAATGTTGTGAGAGTGACATTATGTCTAAGTCCAGCTTTGGTACATTAGAAGCAACTCTGAAACTTAACCTAAGCGTTTTTCGAAGCTACTTTTTGGCTAACTTCTTATAGGAAGGTCTAGGAGCTCTGAAAATGAACGTGCGCGTCTTTCACTCTTCCTGAGGTACTTAGAAGAATTTTGTGATATTTTTTATTAAAATGGTGTATAAGGGTATATATATAAATATATTTTATGCACTGTATATGAGCTGGCGATTTCTAAGTCTGTGGTTCCGAGAGGGGGTAACCAGGCTCACTAATAAAGGTCAAGCCACTTGCCTGCCGGAATGCCCTGCTTCAGCACAGACCAGAAAGGCATTGTGATAAGCGTATCCCCGGTATAGTCAGGGGTTAATGGGAGTCGTCCCCGTCCCCCCAGTATACGGCCAGAACCATGGACCCGGTACTTGTGGTTCGGACTGTCTCCAACCAGCCATAATGTTGTGAGAGTGAAATTATGTCTAAGTCCAGCTTTGGTACATTAGAAGCAACTCTGAAACTTAACCTAAGCGTTTTTCGAAGCTACTTTTTAGCTAACTTCTTATAGGAAGGTCTAGGAGCTCTGAAAATGAACGTGCGCGTCTTTCACTCTTCCCGAGAGACTTAGAAGAATTTTGTGATATTTTTTATTAAAATGGTGTATAAGGGTATATATATAAATATATTTTATGCACTGTATATGAGCTGGCGATTTCTAAGTCTGTGGTTCCGAGAGGGGGTAACCAGGCTCACTAATAAAGGTCAAGCCACTTGGCTGCCAGAATGCCCTGCTTCAGCACAGACCAGAAAGGCATTGTGATAAGCGTATCCCCGGTATAGTCAGGGGTTAATGGGAGTCGTCCCCGTCCCCCCAGTATACGGCCAGAACCATGGACCCGGTACTTGTGGTTCGGACTGTCTCCAACCAGCCATAATGTTGTGAGAGTGACATTATGTCTAAGTCCAGCTTTGGTACATTAGAAGCAACTCTGAAACTTAACCTAAGCGTTTTTCGAAGCTACTTTTTGGCTAACTTCTTATAGGAAGGTCTATGAGCTCTGAAAATGAACGTGCGCGTCTTTCACTCTTCCCGAGGGACTTAGAAGAATTTTGTGATATTTTTTATTAAAATGGTGAATAAGGGTATATATTTAAATATATTTTATGCACTGTATATGAGCTGGCGATTTCTAAGTCTGTGGTTCCAGAGGGGGTAACCAGGCTCACTAATAAAGGTCAAGCCACTTGCCTGCCAGAATGCCCTGCTTCAGCACAGACCAGAAAGGCATTGTGATAAGCGTATCCCCGGTATAGTCAGGGGTTAATGGGAGTCGTCCCCGTCCCCCCAGTATACGGCCAGAACCATGGACCCGGTACTTGTGGTTCGGACTGTCTCCAACCAGCCATAATGTTGTGAGAGTGAAATTATGTCTAAGTCCAGCTTTGGTACATTAGAAGCAACTCTGAAACTTTAAGCGTTTTTCGAAGCTACTTTTTGGCTAACTTCTTATAGGAAGGTCTAGGAGCTCTGAAAATGAACGTGCGCGTCTTTCACTCTTCCCGAGAGACTTAGAAGAATTTTGTGATATTTTTTTATTAAAATGGTGTATAAGGGTATATATATAAATATATTTTATGCACTGTATATGAGCTGGCGATTTCTAAGTCTGTGGTTCCGAGAGGGGGTAACCAGGCTCACTAATAAAGGTCAAGCCACTTGCCTGCCAGAATGCCCTGCACCAGCACAGACCAGAAAGGCATTGTGATAAGCGTATCCCCGGTATAGTCAGGGGTTAATGGGAGTCGTCCCCGTCCCCCCAGTATACGGCCAGAACCATGGACCCGGTACTTGTGGTTCGGACTGTCTCCAACCAGCCATAATGTTGTGAGAGTGAAATTATGTCTAAGTCCAGCTTTGGTACATTAGAAGCAACTCTGAAACTTAACCTAAGCGTTTTTCGAAGCTACTTTTTAGCTAACTTCTTATAGGAAGGTCTAGGAGCTCTGAAAATAAACGTGCGCGTCTTTCACTCTTCCCGAGAGACTTAGAAGAATTTTGTGATATTTTTTATTAAAATGGTGTATAAGGGTATATATATAAATATATTTTATGCACTGTATATGAGCTGGCGATTTCTAAGTCTGTGGTTCCGAGAGGGGGTAACCAGGCTCACTAATAAAGGTCAAGCCACTTGGCTGCCAGAATGCCCTGCTTCAGCACAGACCAGAAAGGCATTGTGATAAGCGTATCCCCGGTATAGTCAGGGGTTAATGGGAGTCGTCCCCGTCCCCCCAGTATACGGCCAGAACCATGGACCCGGTACTTGTGGTTCGGACTGTCTCCAACCAGCCATAATGTTGTGAGAGTGACATTATGTCTAAGTCCAGCTTTGGTACATTAGAAGCAACTCTGAAACTTAACCTAAGCGTTTTTCGAAGCTACTTTTTGGCTAACTTCTTATAGGAAGGTCTAGGAGCTCTGAAAATGAACGTGCGCGTCTTTCACTCTTCCCGAGAGACTTAGAAGAATTTTGTGATTTTTTTTATTAAAATGGTGTATAAGGGTATATATATAAATATATTTTATGCACTGTATACAGTATGAGCTGGCGATTTCTAAGTCTGTGGTTCCAGAGGGGGTAACCAGGCTCACTAATAAAGGTCAAGCCACTTGCCTGCCAGAATGCCCTGCTTCAGCACAGACCAGAAAGGCATTGTGATAAGCGTATCCCCGGTATAGTCAGGGGTTAATGGGAGTCGTCCCCGTCCCCCCAGTATACGGCCAGAACCATGGACCCGGTACTTGTGGTTCGGACTGTCTCCAACCAGCCATAATGTTGTGAGAGTGAAATTATGTCTAAGTCCAGCTTTGGTACATTAGAAGCAACTCTGAAACTTAACCTAAGCGTTTTTCGAAGCTACTTTTTAGCTAACTTCTTATAGGAAGGTCTAGGAGCTCTGAAAATAAACGTGCGCGTCTTTCACTCTTCCCGAGAGACTTAGAAGAATTTTGTGATATTTTTTATTAAAATGGTGTATAAGGGTATATATATAAATATATTTTATGCACTGTATATGAGCTGGCGATTTCTAAGTCTGTGGTTCCGAGAGGGGGTAACCAGGCTCACTAATAAAGGTCAAGCCACTTGGCTGCCAGAATGCCCTGCTTCAGCACAGACCAGAAAGGCATTGTGATAAGCGTATCCCCGGTATAGTCAGGGGTTAATGGGAGTCGTCCCCGTCCCCCCAGTATACGGCCAGAACCATGGACCCGGTACTTGTGGTTCGGACTGTCTCCAACCAGCCATAATGTTGTGAGAGTGACATTATGTCTAAGTCCAGCTTTGGTACATTAGAAGCAACTCTGAAACTTAACCTAAGCGTTTTTCGAAGCTACTTTTTGGCTAACTTCTTATAGGAAGGTCTAGGAGCTCTGAAAATGAACGTGCGCGTCTTTCACTCGTCCCGATGGACTTAGAAGAATTTTGTGATATTTTTTATTAAAATGGTGTATAAGGGTATATATATAAATATATTTTATGCACTGTATATGAGCTGGCGATTTCTAAGTCTGTGGTTCCAGAGGGGGTAACCAGGCTCACTAATAAAGGTCAAGCCACTTGCCTGCCAGAATGCCCTGCTTCAGCACAGACCAGAAAGGCATTGTGATAAGCGTATCCCCGGTATAGTCAGGGGTTAATGGGAGTCGTCCCCGTCCCCCCAGTATACGGCCAGAACCATGGACCCGGTACTTGTGGTTCGGACTGTCTCCAACCAGCCATAATGTTGTGAGAGTGAAATTATGTCTAAGTCCAGCTTTGGTACATTAGAAGCAACTCTGAAACTTAACCTAAGCGTTTTTCGAAGCTACTTTTTGGCTAACTTCTTATAGGAAGGTCTAGGAGCTCTGAAAATGAACGTGCGCGTCTTTCACTCTTCCCGAGAGACTTAGAAGAATTTTGTGATATTTTTTTATTAAAATGGTGTATAAGGGTATATATATAAATATATTTTATGCACTGTATATGAGCTGGCGATTTCTAAGTCTGTGGTTCCAGAGGGGGTAACCAGGCTCACTAATAAAGGTCAAGCCACTTGCCTGCCAGAATGCCCTGCTTCAGCACAGACCAGAAAGGCATTGTGATAAGCGTATCCCCGGTATAGTCAGGGGTTAATGGGAGTCGTCCCCGTCCCCCCAGTATACGGCCAGAACCATGGACCCGGTACTTGTGGTTCGGACTGTCTCCAACCAGCCATAATGTTGTGAGAGTGAAATTATGTCTAAGTCCAGCTTTGGTACATTAGAAGCAACTCTGAAACTTAACCTAAGCGTTTTTCGAAGCTACTTTTTGGCTAACTTCTTATAGGAAGGTCTAGGAGCTCTGAAAATGAACGTGCGCGTCTTTCACTCTTCCCGAGAGACTTACAGTAGAAGAATTTTGTGATATTTTTTATTAAAATGGTGTATAAGGGTATATATATAAATATATTTTATGCACTGTATATGAGCTGGCGATTTCTAAGTCTGTGGTTCCGAGAGGGGGTAACCAGGCTCACTAATAAAGGTCAAGCCACTTGGCTGCCAGAATGCCCTGCTTCAGCACAGACCAGAAAGGCATTGTGATAAGCGTATCCCCGGTATAGTCAGGGGTTAATGGGAGTCGTCCCCGTCCCCCCAGTATACGGCCAGAACCATGGACCCGGTACTTGTGGTTCGGACTGTCTCCAACCAGCCATAATGTTGTGAGAGTGAAATTATGTCTAAGTCCAGCTTTGGTACATTAGAAGCAACTCTGAAACTTAACCTAAGCGTTTTTCGAAGCTACTTTTTGGCTAACTTCTTATAGGAAGGTCTAGGAGCTCTGAAAATGAACGTGCGCGTCTTTCACTCTTCCCGAGAGACTTAGAAGAATTTTGTGATATTTTTTTATTAAAATGGTGTATAAGGGTATATATATAAATATATTTTATGCACTGTATATGAGCTGGCGATTTCTAAGTCTGTGGTTCCGAGAGGGGGTAACCAGGCTCACTAATAAAGGTCAAGCCACTTGGCTGCCAGAATGCCCTGCTTCAGCACAGACCAGAAAGGCATTGTGATAAGCGTATCCCCGGTATAGTCAGGGGTTAATGGGAGTCGTCCCCGTCCCCCCAGTATACGGCCAGAACCATGGACCCGGTACTTGTGGTTCGGACTGTCTCCAACCAGCCATAATGTTGTGAGAGTGAAATTATGTCTAAGTCCAGCTTTGGTACATTAGAAGCAACTCTGAAACTTAACCTAAGCGTTTTTCGAAGCTACTTTTTGGCTAACTTCTTATAGGAAGGTCTAGGAGCTCTGAAAATGAACGTGCGCGTCTTTCACTCTTCCCGAGAGACTTAGAAGAATTTTGTGATATTTTTTATTAAAATGGTGTATAAGGGTATATATATAAATATATTTTATGCACTGTATATGAGCTGGCGATTTCTAAGTCTGTGGTTCCGAGAGGGGGTAACCAGGCTCACTAATAAAGGTCAAGCCACTTGGCTGCCAGAATGCCCTGCTTCAGCACAGACCAGAAAGGCATTGTGATAAGCGTATCCCCGGTATAGTCAGGGGTTAATGGGAGTCGTCCCCGTCCCCCCAGTATACGGCCAGAACCATGGACCCGGTACTTGTGGTTCGGACTGTCTCCAACCAGCCATAATGTTGTGAGAGTGAAATTATGTCTAAGTCCAGCTTTGGTACATTAGAAGCAACTCTGAAACTTAACCTAAGCGTTTTTCGAAGCTACTTTTTGGCTAACTTCTTATAGGAAGGTCTAGGAGCTCTGAAAATGAACGTGCGCGTCTTTCACTCTTCCCGAGAGACTTAGAAGAATTTTGTGATATTTTTTATTAAAATGGTGTATAAGGGTATATATATAAATATATTTTATGCACTGTATATGAGCTGGCGATTTCTAAGTCTGTGGTTCCGAGAGGGGGTAACCAGGCTCACTAATAAAGGTCAAGCCACTTGGCTGCCAGAATGCCCTGCTTCAGCACAGACCAGAAAGGCATTGTGATAAGCGTATCCCCGGTATAGTCAGGGGTTAATGGGAGTCGTCCCCGTCCCCCCAGTATACGGCCAGAACCATGGACCCGGTACTTGTGGTTCGGACTGTCTCCAACCAGCCATAATGTTGTGAGAGTGAAATTATGTCTAAGTCCAGCTTTGGTACATTAGAAGCAACTCTGAAACTTAACCTAAGCGTTTTTCGAAGCTACTTTTTGGCTAACTTCTTATAGGAAGGTCTAGGAGCTCTGAAAATGAACGTGCGCGTCTTTCACTCTTCCCGAGAGACTTAGAAGAATTTTGTGATATTTTTTTATTAAAATGGTGTATAAGGGTATATATATAAATATATTTTATGCACTGTATATGAGCTGGCGATTTCTAAGTCTGTGGTTCCGAGAGGGGGTAACCAGGCTCACTAATAAAGGTCAAGCCACTTGGCTGCCAGAATGCCCTGCTTCAGCACAGACCAGAAAGGCATTGTGATAAGCGTATCCCCGGTATAGTCAGGGGTTAATGGGAGTCGTCCCCGTCCCCCCAGTATACGGCCAGAACCATGGACCCGGTACTTGTGGTTCGGACTGTCTCCAACCAGCCATAATGTTGTGAGAGTGAAATTATGTCTAAGTCCAGCTTTGGTACATTAGAAGCAACTCTGAAACTTAACCTAAGCGTTTTTCGAAGCTACTTTTTGGCTAACTTCTTATAGGAAGGTCTAGGAGCTCTGAAAATGAACGTGCGCGTCTTTCACTCTTCCCGAGAGACTTAGAAGAATTTTGTGATATTTTTTTATTAAAATGGTGTATAAGGGTATATATATATATATATATTTTATGCACTGTATATGAGCTGGCGATTTCTAAGTCTGTGGTTCCAGAGGGGGTAACCAGGCTCACTAATAAAGGTCAAGCCACTTGCCTGCCAGAATGCCCTGCTTCAGCACAGACCAGAAAGGCATTGTGATAAGCGTATCCCCGGTATAGTCAGGGGTTAATGGGAGTCGTCCCCGTCCCCCCAGTATACGGCCAGAACCATGGACCCGGTACTTGTGGTTCGGACTGTCTCCAACCAGCCATAATGTTGTGAGAGTGAAATTATGTCTAAGTCCAGCTTTGGTACATTAGAAGCAACTCTGAAACTTAACCTACGCGTTTTTCGAAGCTACTTTTTGGCTAACTTCTTATAGGAAGGTCTAGGAGCTCTGAAAATGAACGTGCGCGTCTTTCACTCTTCCCGAGAGACTTAGAAGAATTTTGTGATATTTTTTTATTAAAATGGTGTATAAGGGTATATATATAAATATATTTTATGCACTGTATATGAGCTGGCGATTTCTAAGTCTGTGGTTCCGAGAGGGGGTAACCAGGCTCACTAATAAAGGTCAAGCCACTTGGCTGCCAGAATGCCCTGCTTCAGCACAGACCAGAAAGGCATTGTGATAAGCGTATCCCCGGTATAGTCAGGGGTTAATGGGAGTCGTCCCCGTCCCCCCAGTATACGGCCAGAACCATGGACCCGGTACTTGTGGTTCGGACTGTCTCCAACCAGCCATAATGTTGTGAGAGTGAAATTATGTCTAAGTCCAGCTTTGGTACATTAGAAGCAACTCTGAAACTTAACCTAAGCGTTTTTCGAAGCTACTTTTTGGCTAACTTCTTATAGGAAGGTCTAGGAGCTCTGAAAATGAACGTGCGCGTCTTTCACTCTTCCCGAGAGACTTAGAAGAATTTTGTGATATTTTTTTATTAAAATGGTGTATAAGGGTATATATATATATATATTTTATGCACTGTATATGAGCTGGCGATTTCTAAGTCTGTGGTTCCAGAGGGGGTAACCAGGCTCACTAATAAAGGTCAAGCCACTTGCCTGCCAGAATGCCCTGCTTCAGCACAGACCAGAAAGGCATTGTGATAAGCGTATCCCCGGTATAGTCAGGGGTTAATGGGAGTCGTCCCCGTCCCCCCAGTATACGGCCAGAACCATGGACCCGGTACTTGTGGTTCGGACTGTCTCCAACCAGCCATAATGTTGTGAGAGTGACATTATGTCTAAGTCCAGCTTTGGTACATTAGAAGCAACTCTGAAACTTAACCTAAGCGTTTTTCGAAGCTACTTTTTGGCTAACTTCTTATAGGAAGGTCTAGGAGCTCTGAAAATGAACGTGCGCGTCTTTCACTCGTCCCGAGGGACTTAGAAGAATTTTGTGATATTTTTTATTAAAATGGTGTATAAGGGTATATATATAAATATATTTTATGCACTGTATATGAGCTGGCGATTTCTAAGTCTGTGGTTCCAGAGGGGGTAACCAGGCTCACTAATAAAGGTCAAGCCACTTGCCTGCCAGAATGCCCTGCTTCAGCACAGACCAGAAAGGCATTGTGATAAGCGTATCCCCGGTATAGTCAGGGGTTAATGGGAGTCGTCCCCGTCCCCCCAGTATACGGCCAGAACCATGGACCCGGTACTTGTGGTTCGGACTGTCTCCAACCAGCCATAATGTTGTGAGAGTGACATTATGTCTAAGTCCAGCTTTGGTACATTAGAAGCAACTCTGAAACTTAACCTAAGCGTTTTTCGAAGCTACTTTTTGGCTAACTTCTTATAGGAAGGTCTAGGAGCTCTGAAAATGAACGTGCGCGTCTTTCACTCGTCCCGAGGGACTTAGAAGAATTTTGTGATATTTTTTATTAAAATGGTGTATAAGGGTATATATATAAATATATTTTATGCACTGTATATGAGCTGGCGATTTCTAAGTCTGTGGTTCCAGAGGGGGTAACCAGGCTCACTAATAAAGGTCAAGCCACTTGCCTGCCAGAATGCCCTGCTTCAGCACAGACCAGAAAGGCATTGTGATAAGCGTATCCCCGGTATAGTCAGGGGTTAATGGGAGTCGTCCCCGTCCCCCCAGTATACGGCCAGAACCATGGACCCGGTACTTGTGGTTCGGACTGTCTCCAACCAGCCATAATGTTGTGAGAGTGAAATTATGTCTAAGTCCAGCTTTGGTACATTAGAAGCAACTCTGAAACTTAACCTAAGCGTTTTTCGAAGCTACTTTTTGGCTAACTTCTTATAGGAAGGTCTAGGAGCTCTGAAAATGAACGTGCGCGTCTTTCACTCTTCCCGAGAGACTTAGAAGAATTTTGTGATATTTTTTTATTAAAATGGTGTATAAGGGTATATATATAAATATATTTTATGCACTGTATATGAGCTGGCGATTTCTAAGTCTGTGGTTCCAGAGGGGGTAACCAGGCTCACTAATAAAGGTCAAGCCACTTGCCTGCCAGAATGCCCTGCTTCAGCACAGACCAGAAAGGCATTGTGATAAGCGTATCCCCGGTATAGTCAGGGGTTAATGGGAGTCGTCCCCGTCCCCCCAGTATACGGCCAGAACCATGGACCCGGTACTTGTGGTTCGGACTGTCTCCAACCAGCCATAATGTTGTGAGAGTGAAATTATGTCTAAGTCCAGCTTTGGTACATTAGAAGCAACTCTGAAACTTAACCTAAGCGTTTTTCGAAGCTACTTTTTGGCTAACTTCTTATAGGAAGGTCTAGGAGCTCTGAAAATGAACGTGCGCGTCTTTCACTCTTCCCGAGAGACTTAGAAGAATTTTGTGATATTTTTTATTAAAATGGTGTATAAGGGTATATATATAAATATATTTTATGCACTGTATATGAGCTGGCGATTTCTAAGTCTGTGGTTCCGAGAGGGGGTAACCAGGCTCACTAATAAAGGTCAAGCCACTTGGCTGCCAGAATGCCCTGCTTCAGCACAGACCAGAAAGGCATTGTGATAAGCGTATCCCCGGTATAGTCAGGGGTTAATGGGAGTCGTCCCCGTCCCCCCAGTATACGGCCAGAACCATGGACCCGGTACTTGTGGTTCGGACTGTCTCCAACCAGCCATAATGTTGTGAGAGTGAAATTATGTCTAAGTCCAGCTTTGGTACATTAGAAGCAACTCTGAAACTTAACCTAAGCGTTTTTCGAAGCTACTTTTTGGCTAACTTCTTATAGGAAGGTCTAGGAGCTCTGAAAATGAACGTGCGCGTCTTTCACTCTTCCCGAGAGACTTAGAAGAATTTTGTGATATTTTTTTATTAAAATGGTGTATAAGGGTATATATATAAATATATTTTATGCACTGTATATGAGCTGGCGATTTCTAAGTCTGTGGTTCCGAGAGGGGGTAACCAGGCTCACTAATAAAGGTCAAGCCACTTGGCTGCCAGAATGCCCTGCTTCAGCACAGACCAGAAAGGCATTGTGATAAGCGTATCCCCGGTATAGTCAGGGGTTAATGGGAGTCGTCCCCGTCCCCCCAGTATACGGCCAGAACCATGGACCCGGTACTTGTGGTTCGGACTGTCTCCAACCAGCCATAATGTTGTGAGAGTGAAATTATGTCTAAGTCCAGCTTTGGTACATTAGAAGCAACTCTGAAACTTAACCTAAGCGTTTTTCGAAGCTACTTTTTGGCTAACTTCTTATAGGAAGGTCTAGGAGCTCTGAAAATAAACGTGCGCGTCTTTCACTCTTCCCGAGAGACTTAGAAGAATTTTGTGATATTTTTTTATTAAAATGGTGTATAAGGGTATATATATATATATATTTTATGCACTGTATATGAGCTGGCGATTTCTAAGTCTGTGGTTCCAGAGGGGGTAACCAGGCTCACTAATAAAGGTCAAGCCACTTGCCTGCCAGAATGCCCTGCTTCAGCACAGACCAGAAAGGCATTGTGATAAGCGTATCCCCGGTATAGTCAGGGGTTAATGGGAGTCGTCCCCGTCCCCCCAGTATACGGCCAGAACCATGGACCCGGTACTTGTGGTTCGGACTGTCTCCAACCAGCCATAATGTTGTGAGAGTAAAATTATGTCTAAGTCCAGCTTTGGTACATTAGAAGCAACTCTGAAACTTAACCTAAGCGTTTTTCGAAGCTACTTTTTGGCTAACTTCTTATAGGAAGGTCTAGGAGCTCTGAAAATGAACCTGCGCGTCTTTCACTGTTCCCGAGAGACTTAGAAGAATTTTGTGATATTTTTTATTAAAATGGTGTATAAGGGTATATATATAAATATATTTTATGCACTGTATATGAGCTGGCGATTTCTAAGTCTGTGGTTCCGAGAGGGGGTAACCAGGCTCACTAATAAAGGTCAAGCCACTTGGCTGCCAGAATGCCCTGCTTCAGCACAGACCAGAAAGGCATTGTGATAAGCGTATCCCCGGTATAGTCAGGGGTTAATGGGAGTCGTCCCCGTCCCCCCAGTATACGGCCAGAACCATGGACCCGGTACTTGTGGTTCGGACTGTCTCCAACCAGCCATAATGTTGTGAGAGTGAAATTATGTCTAAGTCCAGCTTTGGTACATTAGAAGCAACTCTGAAACTTAACCTAAGCGTTTTTCGAAGCTACTTTTTAGCTAACTTCTTATAGGAAGGTCTAGGAGCTCTGAAAATGAACGTGCGCGTCTTTCACTCTTCCCGAGAGACTTAGAAGAATTTTGTGATATTTTTTTATTAAAATGGTGTATAAGGGTATATATATAAATATATTTTATGCACTGTATATGAGCTGGCGATTTCTAAGTCTGTGGTTCCGAGAGGGGGTAACCAGGCTCACGAATAAAGGTCAAGCCACTTGGCTGCCAGAATGCCCTGCTTCAGCACAGACCAGAAAGGCATTGTGATAAGCGTATCCCCGGTATAGTCAGGGGTTAATGGGAGTCGTCCCCGTCCCCCCAGTATACGGCCAGAACCATGGACCCGGTACTTGTGGTTCGGACTGTCTCCAACCAGCCATAATGTTGTGAGAGTGAAATTATGTCTAAGTCCAGCTTTGGTACATTAGAAGCAACTCTGAAACTTAACCTAAGCGTTTTTCGAAGCTACTTTTTGGCTAACTTCTTATAGGAAGGTCTAGGAGCTCTGAAAATGAACGTGCGCGTCTTTCACTCTTCCTGAGAGACTTAGAAGAATTTTGTGATATTTTTTTATTAAAATGGTGTATAAGGGTATATATATATATATATTTTATGCACTGTATATGAGCTGGCGATTTCTAAGTCTGTGGTTCCAGAGGGGGTAACCAGGCTCACTAATAAAGGTCAAGCCACTTGCCTGCCAGAATGCCCTGCTTCAGCACAGACCAGAAAGGCATTGTGATAAGCGTATCCCCGGTATAGTCAGGGGTTAATGGGAGTCGTCCCCGTCCCCCCAGTATACGGCCAGAACCATGGACCCGGTACTTGTGGTTCGGACTGTCTCCAACCAGCCATAATGTTGTGAGAGTGAAATTATGTCTAAGTCCAGCTTTGGTACATTAGAAGCAACTCTGAAACTTAACCTAAGCGTTTTTCGAAGCTACTTTTTGGCTAACTTCTTATAGGAAGGTCTAGGAGCTCTGAAAATGAACGTGCGCGTCTTTCACTCTTCCCGAGAGACTTAGAAGAATTTTGTGATATTTTTTTATTAAAATGGTGTATAAGGGTATATATATATATATATTTTATGCACTGTATATGAGCTGGCGATTTCTAAGTCTGTGGTTCCAGAGGGGGTAACCAGGCTCACTAATAAAGGTCAAGCCACTTGCCTGCCAGAATGCCCTGCTTCAGCACAGACCAGAAAGGCATTGTGATAAGCGTATCCCCGGTATAGTCAGGGGTTAATGGGAGTCGTCCCCGTCCCCCCAGTATACGGCCAGAACCATGGACCCGGTACTTGTGGTTCGGACTGTCTCCAACCAGCCATAATGTTGTGAGAGTGAAATTATGTCTAAGTCCAGCTTTGGTACATTAGAAGCAACTCTGAAACTTAACCTAAGCGTTTTTCGAAGCTACTTTTTGGCTAACTTCTTATAGGAAGGTCTAGGAGCTCTGAAAATGAACGTGCGCGTCTTTCACTCTTCCCGAGAGACTTAGAAGAATTTTGTGATATTTTTTTATTAAAATGGTGTATAAGGGTATATATATAAATATATTTTATGCACTGTATATGAGCTGGCGATTTCTAAGTCTGTGGTTCCGAGAGGGGGTAACCAGGCTCACTAATAAAGGTCAAGCCACTTGGCTGCCAGAATGCCCTGCTTCAGCACAGACCAGAAAGGCATTGTGATAAGCGTATCCCCGGTATAGTCAGGGGTTAATGGGAGTCGTCCCCGTCCCCCCAGTATACGGCCAGAACCATGGACCCGGTACTTGTGGTTCGGACTGTCTCCAACCAGCCATAATGTTGTGAGAGTGAAATTATGTCTAAGTCCAGCTTTGGTACATTAGAAGCAACTCTGAAACTTAACCTAAGCGTTTTTCGAAGCTACTTTTTGGCTAACTTCTTATAGGAAGGTCTAGGAGCTCTGAAAATGAACGTGCGCGTCTTTCACTCTTCCCGAGAGACTTAGAAGAATTTTGTGATATTTTTTTATTAAAATGGTGTATAAGGGTATATATATATATATATTTTATGCACTGTATATGAGCTGGCGATTTCTAAGTCTGTGGTTCCAGAGGGGGTAACCAGGCTCACTAATAAAGGTCAAGCCACTTGCCTGCCAGAATGCCCTGCTTCAGCACAGACCAGAAAGGCATTGTGATAAGCGTATCCCCGGTATAGTCAGGGGTTAATGGGAGTCGTCCCCGTCCCCCCAGTATACGGCCAGAACCATGGACCCGGTACTTGTGGTTCGGACTGTCTCCAACCAGCCATAATGTTGTGAGAGTGAAATTATGTCTAAGTCCAGCTTTGGTACAGTACATTAGAAGCAACTCTGAAACTTAACCTAAGCGTTTTTCGAAGCTACTTTTTGGCTAACTTCTTATAGGAAGGTCTAGGAGCTCTGAAAATGAACGTGCGCGTCTTTCACTCTTCCCGAGAGACTTAGAAGAATTTTGTGATATTTTTTATTAAAATGGTGTATAAGGGTATATATATAAATATATTTTATGCACTGTATATGAGCTGGCGATTTCTAAGTCTGTGGTTCCGAGAGGGGGTAACCAGGCTCACTAATAAAGGTCAAGCCACTTGGCTGCCAGAATGCCCTGCTTCAGCACAGACCAGAAAGGCATTGTGATAAGCGTATCCCCGGTATAGTCAGGGGTTAATGGGAGTCGTCCCCGTCCCCCCAGTATACGGCCAGAACCATGGACCCGGTACTTGTGGTTCGGACTGTCTCCAACCAGCCATAATGTTGTGAGAGTGAAATTATGTCTAAGTCCAGCTTTGGTACATTAGAAGCAACTCTGAAACTTAACCTAAGCGTTTTTCGAAGCTACTTTTTGGCTAACTTCTTATAGGAAGGTCTAGGAGCTCTGAAAATGAACGTGCGCGTCTTTCACTCTTCCCGAGAGACTTAGAAGAATTTTGTGATATTTTTTTATTAAAATGGTGTATAAGGGTATATATATAAATATATTTTATGCACTGTATATGAGCTGGCGATTTCTAAGTCTGTGGTTCCGAGAGGGGGTAACCAGGCTCACTAATAAAGGTCAAGCCACTTGGCTGCCAGAATGCCCTGCTTCAGCACAGACCAGAAAGGCATTGTGATAAGCGTATCCCCGGTATAGTCAGGGGTTAATGGGAGTCGTCCCCGTCCCCCCAGTATACGGCCAGAACCATGGACCCGGTACTTGTGGTTCGGACTGTCTCCAACCAGCCATAATGTTGTGAGAGTGAAATTATGTCTAAGTACAGCTTTGGTACATTAGAAGCAACTCTGAAACTTAACCTAAGCGTTTTTCGAAGCTACTTTTTAGCTAACTTCTTATAGGAAGGTCTAGGAGCTCTGAAAATGAACGTGCGCGTCTTTCACTCTTCCCGAGAGACTTAGAAGAATTTTGTGATATTTTTTATTAAAATGGTGTATAAGGGTATATATATAAATATATTTTATGCACTGTATATGAGCTGGCGATTTCTAAGTCTGTGGTTCCAGAGGGGGTAACCAGGCTCACTAATAAAGGTCAAGCCACTTGCCTGCCAGAATGCCCTGCTTCAGCACAGACCAGAAAGGCATTGTGATAAGCGTATCCCCGGTATAGTCAGGGGTTAATGGGAGTCGTCCCCGTCCCCCCAGTATACGGCCAGAACCATGGACCCGGTACTTGTGGTTCGGACTGTCTCCAACCAGCCATAATGTTGTGAGAGTGAAATTATGTCTAAGTCCAGCTTTGGTACATTAGAAGCAACTCTGAAACTTAACCTAAGCGTTTTTCGAAGCTACTTTTTGGCTAACTTCTTATAGGAAGGTCTAGGAGCTCTGAAAATGAACGTGCGCGTCTTTCACTCTTCCCGAGAGACTTAGAAGAATTTTGTGATATTTTTTTATTAAAATGGTGTATAAGGGTATATATATAAATATATTTTATGCACTGTATATGAGCTGGCGATTTCTAAGTCTGTGGTTCCGAGAGGGGGTAACCAGGCTCACTAATAAAGGTCAAGCCACTTGGCTGCCAGAATGCCCTGCTTCAGCACAGACCAGAAAGGCATTGTGATAAGCGTATCCCCGGTATAGTCAGGGGTTAATGGGAGTCGTCCCCGTCCCCCCAGTATACGGCCAGAACCATGGACCCGGTACTTGTGGTTCGGACTGTCTCCAACCAGCCATAATGTTGTGAGAGTGAAATTATGTCTAAGTCCAGCTTTGGTACATTAGAAGCAACTCTGAAACTTAACCTAAGCGTTTTTCGAAGCTACTTTTTGGCTAACTTCTTATAGGAAGGTCTAGGAGCTCTGAAAATGAACGTGCGCGTCTTTCACTCTTCCCGAGAGACTTAGAAGAATTTTGTGATATTTTTTTATTAAAATGGTGTATAAGGGTATATATATAAATATATTTTATGCACTGTATATGAGCTGGCGATTTCTAAGTCTGTGGTTCCGAGAGGGGGTAACCAGGCTCACTAATAAAGGTCAAGCCACTTGGCTGCCAGAATGCCCTGCTTCAGCACAGACCAGAAAGGCATTGTGATAAGCGTATCCCCGGTATAGTCAGGGGTTAATGGGAGTCGTCCCCGTCCCCCCAGTATACGGCCAGAACCATGGACCCGGTACTTGTGGTTCGGACTGTCTCCAACCAGCCATAATGTTGTGAGAGTGAAATTATGTCTAAGTCCAGCTTTGGTACATTAGAAGCAACTCTGAAACTTAACCTAAGCGTTTTTCGAAGCTACTTTTTGGCTAACTTCTTATAGGAAGGTCTAGGAGCTCTGAAAATGAACGTGCGCGTCTTTCACTCTTCCCGAGAGACTTAGAAGAATTTTGTGATATTTTTTTATTAAAATGGTGTATAAGGGTATATATATATATATATTTTATGCACTGTATATGAGCTGGCGATTTCTAAGTCTGTGGTTCCAGAGGGGGTAACCAGGCTCACTAATAAAGGTCAAGCCACTTGCCTGCCAGAATGCCCTGCTTCAGCACAGACCAGAAAGGCATTGTGATAAGCGTATCCCCGGTATAGTCAGGGGTTAATGGGAGTCGTCCCCGTCCCCCCAGTATACGGCCAGAACCATGGACCCGGTACTTGTGGTTCGGACTGTCTCCAACCAGCCATAATGTTGTGAGAGTGAAATTATGTCTAAGTCCAGCTTTGGTACAGTACATTAGAAGCAACTCTGAAACTTAACCTAAGCGTTTTTCGAAGCTACTTTTTGGCTAACTTCTTATAGGAAGGTCTAGGAGCTCTGAAAATGAACGTGCGCGTCTTTCACTCTTCCCGAGAGACTTAGAAGAATTTTGTGATATTTTTTATTAAAATGGTGTATAAGGGTATATATATAAATATATTTTATGCACTGTATATGAGCTGGCGATTTCTAAGTCTGTGGTTCCGAGAGGGGGTAACCAGGCTCACTAATAAAGGTCAAGCCACTTGGCTGCCAGAATGCCCTGCTTCAGCACAGACCAGAAAGGCATTGTGATAAGCGTATCCCCGGTATAGTCAGGGGTTAATGGGAGTCGTCCCCGTCCCCCCAGTATACGGCCAGAACCATGGACCCGGTACTTGTGGTTCGGACTGTCTCCAACCAGCCATAATGTTGTGAGAGTGAAATTATGTCTAAGTCCAGCTTTGGTACATTAGAAGCAACTCTGAAACTTAACCTAAGCGTTTTTCGAAGCTACTTTTTGGCTAACTTCTTATAGGAAGGTCTAGGAGCTCTGAAAATGAACGTGCGCGTCTTTCACTCTTCCCGAGAGACTTAGAAGAATTTTGTGATATTTTTTTATTAAAATGGTGTATAAGGGTATATATATAAATATATTTTATGCACTGTATATGAGCTGGCGATTTCTAAGTCTGTGGTTCCGAGAGGGGGTAACCAGGCTCACTAATAAAGGTCAAGCCACTTGGCTGCCAGAATGCCCTGCTTCAGCACAGACCAGAAAGGCATTGTGATAAGCGTATCCCCGGTATAGTCAGGGGTTAATGGGAGTCGTCCCCGTCCCCCCAGTATACGGCCAGAACCATGGACCCGGTACTTGTGGTTCGGACTGTCTCCAACCAGCCATAATGTTGTGAGAGTGAAATTATGTCTAAGTCCAGCTTTGGTACATTAGAAGCAACTCTGAAACTTAACCTAAGCGTTTTTCGAAGCTACTTTTTAGCTAACTTCTTATAGGAAGGTCTAGGAGCTCTGAAAATGAACGTGCGCGTCTTTCACTCTTCCCGAGAGACTTAGAAGAATTTTGTGATATTTTTTATTAAAATGGTGTATAAGGGTATATATATAAATATATTTTATGCACTGTATATGAGCTGGCGATTTCTAAGTCTGTGGTTCCAGAGGGGGTAACCAGGCTCACTAATAAAGGTCAAGCCACTTGCCTGCCAGAATGCCCTGCTTCAGCACAGACCAGAAAGGCATTGTGATAAGCGTATCCCCGGTATAGTCAGGGGTTAATGGGAGTCGTCCCCGTCCCCCCAGTATACGGCCAGAACCATGGACCCGGTACTTGTGGTTCGGACTGTCTCCAACCAGCCATAATGTTGTGAGAGTGAAATTATGTCTAAGTCCAGCTTTGGTACATTAGAAGCAACTCTGAAACTTAACCTAAGCGTTTTTCGAAGCTACTTTTTGGCTAACTTCTTATAGGAAGGTCTAGGAGCTCTGAAAATGAACGTGCGCGTCTTTCACTCTTCCCGAGAGACTTAGAAGAATTTTGTGATATTTTTTTATTAAAATGGTGTATAAGGGTATATATATAAATATATTTTATGCACTGTATATGAGCTGGCGATTTCTAAGTCTGTGGTTCCGAGAGGGGGTAACCAGGCTCACTAATAAAGGTCAAGCCACTTGGCTGCCAGAATGCCCTGCTTCAGCACAGACCAGAAAGGCATTGTGATAAGCGTATCCCCGGTATAGTCAGGGGTTAATGGGAGTCGTCCCCGTCCCCCCAGTATACGGCCAGAACCATGGACCCGGTACTTGTGGTTCGGACTGTCTCCAACCAGCCATAATGTTGTGAGAGTGAAATTATGTCTAAGTCCAGCTTTGGTACATTAGAAGCAACTCTGAAACTTAACCTAAGCGTTTTTCGAAGCTACTTTTTGGCTAACTTCTTATAGGAAGGTCTAGGAGCTCTGAAAATGAACGTGCGCGTCTTTCACTCTTCCCGAGAGACTTAGAAGAATTTTGTGATATTTTTTTATTAAAATGGTGTATAAGGGTATATATATAAATATATTTTATGCACTGTATATGAGCTGGCGATTTCTAAGTCTGTGGTTCCGAGAGGGGGTAACCAGGCTCACGAATAAAGGTCAAGCCACTTGGCTGCCAGAATGCCCTGCTTCAGCACAGACCAGAAAGGCATTGTGATAAGCGTATCCCCGGTATAGTCAGGGGTTAATGGGAGTCGTCCCCGTCCCCCCAGTATACGGCCAGAACCATGGACCCGGTACTTGTGGTTCGGACTGTCTCCAACCAGCCATAATGTTGTGAGAGTGAAATTATGTCTAAGTCCAGCTTTGGTACATTAGAAGCAACTCTGAAACTTAACCTAAGCGTTTTTCGAAGCTACTTTTTGGCTAACTTCTTATAGGAAGGTCTAGGAGCTCTGAAAATGAACGTGCGCGTCTTTCACTCTTCCCGAGAGACTTAGAAGAATTTTGTGATATTTTTTTATTAAAATGGTGTATAAGGGTATATATATATATATATTTTATGCACTGTATATGAGCTGGCGATTTCTAAGTCTGTGGTTCCAGAGGGGGTAACCAGGCTCACTAATAAAGGTCAAGCCACTTGCCTGCCAGAATGCCCTGCTTCAGCACAGACCAGAAAGGCATTGTGATAAGCGTATCCCCGGTATAGTCAGGGGTTAATGGGAGTCGTCCCCGTCCCCCCAGTATACGGCCAGAACCATGGACCCGGTACTTGTGGTTCGGACTGTCTCCAACCAGCCATAATGTTGTGAGAGTGAAATTATGTCTAAGTCCAGCTTTGGTACATTAGAAGCAACTCTGAAACTTAACCTAAGCGTTTTTCGAAGCTACTTTTTGGCTAACTTCTTATAGGAAGGTCTAGGAGCTCTGAAAATGAACGTGCGCGTCTTTCACTCTTCCCGAGAGACTTAGAAGAATTTTGTGATATTTTTTTATTAAAATGGTGTATAAGGGTATATATATAAATATATTTTATGCACTGTATATGAGCTGGCGATTTCTAAGTCTGTGGTTCCGAGAGGGGGTAACCAGGCTCACTAATAAAGGTCAAGCCACTTGGCTGCCAGAATGCCCTGCTTCAGCACAGACCAGAAAGGCATTGTGATAAGCGTATCCCCGGTATAGTCAGGGGTTAATGGGAGTCCCCCCCGTCCCCCCAGTATACGGCCAGAACCATGGACCCGGTACTTGTGGTTCGGACTGTCTCCAACCAGCCATAATGTTGTGAGAGTGAAATTATGTCTAAGTCCAGCTTTGGTACATTAGAAGCAACTCTGAAACTTAACCTAAGCGTTTTTCGAAGCTACTTTTTGGCTAACTTCTTATAGGAAGGTCTAGGAGCTCTGAAAATGAACGTGCGCGTCTTTCACTCTTCCCGAGAGACTTAGAAGAATTTTGTGATATTTTTTTATTAAAATGGTGTATAAGGGTATATATATATATATATTTTATGCACTGTATATGAGCTGGCGATTTCTAAGTCTGTGGTTCCAGAGGGGGTAACCAGGCTCACTAATAAAGGTCAAGCCACTTGCCTGCCAGAATGCCCTGCTTCAGCACAGACCAGAAAGGCATTGTGATAAGCGTATCCCCGGTATAGTCAGGGGTTAATGGGAGTCGTCCCCGTCCCCCCAGTATACGGCCAGAACCATGGACCCGGTACTTGTGGTTCGGACTGTCTCCAACCAGCCATAATGTTGTGAGAGTGAAATTATGTCTAAGTCCAGCTTTGGTACAGTACATTAGAAGCAACTCTGATACTTAACCTAAGCGTTTTTCGAAGCTACTTTTTGGCTAACTTCTTATAGGAAGGTCTAGGAGCTCTGAAAATGAACGTGCGCGTCTTTCACTCTTCCCGAGAGACTTAGAAGAATTTTGTGATATTTTTTATTAAAATGGTGTATAAGGGTATATATATAAATATATTTTATGCACTGTATATGAGCTGGCGATTTCTAAGTCTGTGGTTCCGAGAGGGGGTAACCAGGCTCACTAATAAAGGTCAAGCCACTTGGCTGCCAGAATGCCCTGCTTCAGCACAGACCAGAAAGGCATTGTGATAAGCGTATCCCCGGTATAGTCAGGGGTTAATGGGAGTCGTCCCCGTCCCCCCAGTATACGGCCAGAACCATGGACCCGGTACTTGTGGTTCGGACTGTCTCCAACCAGCCATAATGTTGTGAGAGTGAAATTATGTCTAAGTCCAGCTTTGGTACATTAGAAGCAACTCTGAAACTTAACCTAAGCGTTTTTCGAAGCTACTTTTTGGCTAACTTCTTATAGGAAGGTCTAGGAGCTCTGAAAATGAACGTGCGCGTCTTTCACTCTTCCCGAGAGACTTAGAAGAATTTTGTGATATTTTTTTATTAAAATGGTGTATAAGGGTATATATATAAATATATTTTATGCACTGTATATGAGCTGGCGATTTCTAAGTCTGTGGTTCCGAGAGGGGGTAACCAGGCTCACTAATAAAGGTCAAGCCACTTGGCTGCCAGAATGCCCTGCTTCAGCACAGACCAGAAAGGCATTGTGATAAGCGTATCCCCGGTATAGTCAGGGGTTAATGGGAGTCGTCCCCGTCCCCCCAGTATACGGCCAGAACCATGGACCCGGTACTTGTGGTTCGGACTGTCTCCAACCAGCCATAATGTTGTGAGAGTGAAATTATGTCTAAGTCCAGCTTTGGTACATTAGAAGCAACTCTGAAACTTAACCTAAGCGTTTTTCGAAGCTACTTTTTAGCTAACTTCTTATAGGAAGGTCTAGGAGCTCTGAAAATGAACGTGCGCGTCTTTCACTCTTCCCGAGAGACTTAGAAGAATTTTGTGATATTTTTTATTAAAATGGTGTATAAGGGTATATATATAAATATATTTTATGCACTGTATATGAGCTGGCGATTTCTAAGTCTGTGGTTCCAGAGGGGGTAACCAGGCTCACTAATAAAGGTCAAGCCACTTGCCTGCCAGAATGCCCTGCTTCAGCACAGACCAGAAAGGCATTGTGATAAGCGTATCCCCGGTATAGTCAGGGGTTAATGGGAGTCGTCCCCGTCCCCCCAGTATACGGCCAGAACCATGGACCCGGTACTTGTGGTTCGGACTGTCTCCAACCAGCCATAATGTTGTGAGAGTGAAATTATGTCTAAGTCCAGCTTTGGTACATTAGAAGCAACTCTGAAACTTAACCTAAGCGTTTTTCGAAGCTACTTTTTGGCTAACTTCTTATAGGAAGGTCTAGGAGCTCTGAAAATGAACGTGCGCGTCTTTCACTCTTCCCGAGAGACTTAGAAGAATTTTGTGATATTTTTTTATTAAAATGGTGTATAAGGGTATATATATAAATATATTTTATGCACTGTATATGAGCTGGCGATTTCTAAGTCTGTGGTTCCGAGAGGGGGTAACCAGGCTCACTAATAAAGGTCAAGCCACTTGGCTGCCAGAATGCCCTGCTTCAGCACAGACCAGAAAGGCATTGTGATAAGCGTATCCCCGGTATAGTCAGGGGTTAATGGGAGTCGTCCCCGTCCCCCCAGTATACGGCCAGAACCATGGACCCGGTACTTGTGGTTCGGACTGTCTCCAACCAGCCATAATGTTGTGAGAGTGAAATTATGTCTAAGTCCAGCTTTGGTACATTAGAAGCAACTCTGAAACTTAACCTAAGCGTTTTTCGAAGCTACTTTTTGGCTAACTTCTTATAGGAAGGTCTAGGAGCTCTGAAAATGAACGTGCGCGTCTTTCACTCTTCCCGAGAGACTTAGAAGAATTTTGTGATATTTTTTTATTAAAATGGTGTATAAGGGTATATATATAAATATATTTTATGCACTGTATATGAGCTGGCGATTTCTAAGTCTGTGGTTCCGAGAGGGGGTAACCAGGCTCACTAATAAAGGTCAAGCCACTTGGCTGCCAGAATGCCCTGCTTCAGCACAGACCAGAAAGGCATTGTGATAAGCGTATCCCCGGTATAGTCAGGGGTTAATGGGAGTCGTCCCCGTCCCCCCAGTATACGGCCAGAACCATGGACCCGGTACTTGTGGTTCGGACTGTCTCCAACCAGCCATAATGTTGTGAGAGTGAAATTATGTCTAAGTCCAGCTTTGGTACATTAGAAGCAACTCTGAAACTTAACCTAAGCGTTTTTCGAAGCTACTTTTTAGCTAACTTCTTATAGGAAGGTCTAGGAGCTCTGAAAATGAACGTGCGCGTCTTTCACTCTTCCCGAGAGACTTAGAAGAATTTTGTGATATTTTTTATTAAAATGGTGTATAAGGGTATATATATAAATATATTTTATGCACTGTATATGAGCTGGCGATTTCTAAGTCTGTGGTTCCAGAGGGGGTAACCAGGCTCACTAATAAAGGTCAAGCCACTTGCCTGCCAGAATGCCCTGCTTCAGCACAGACCAGAAAGGCATTGTGATAAGCGTATCCCCGGTATAGTCAGGGGTTAATGGGAGTCGTCCCCGTCCCCCCAGTATACGGCCAGAACCATGGACCCGGTACTTGTGGTTCGGACTGTCTCCAACCAGCCATAATGTTGTGAGAGTGAAATTATGTCTAAGTCCAGCTTTGGTACATTAGAAGCAACTCTGAAACTTAACCTAAGCGTTTTTCGAAGCTACTTTTTGGCTAACTTCTTATAGGAAGGTCTAGGAGCTCTGAAAATGAACGTGCGCGTCTTTCACTCTTCCCGAGAGACTTAGAAGAATTTTGTGATATTTTTTTATTAAAATGGTGTATAAGGGTATATATATAAATATATTTTATGCACTGTATATGAGCTGGCGATTTCTAAGTCTGTGGTTCCGAGAGGGGGTAACCAGGCTCACTAATAAAGGTCAAGCCACTTGGCTGCCAGAATGCCCTGCTTCAGCACAGACCAGAAAGGCATTGTGATAAGCGTATCCCCGGTATAGTCAGGGGTTAATGGGAGTCGTCCCCGTCCCCCCAGTATACGGCCAGAACCATGGACCCGGTACTTGTGGTTCGGACTGTCTCCAACCAGCCATAATGTTGTGAGAGTGAAATTATGTCTAAGTCCAGCTTTGGTACATTAGAAGCAACTCTGAAACTTAACCTAAGCGTTTTTCGAAGCTACTTTTTGGCTAACTTCTTATAGGAAGGTCTAGGAGCTCTGAAAATGAACGTGCGCGTCTTTCACTCTTCCCGAGAGACTTAGAAGAATTTTGTGATATTTTTTTATTAAAATGGTGTATAAGGGTATATATATAAATATATTTTATGCACTGTATATGAGCTGGCGATTTCTAAGTCTGTGGTTCCGAGAGGGGGTAACCAGGCTCACTAATAAAGGTCAAGCCACTTGGCTGCCAGAATGCCCTGCTTCAGCACAGACCAGAAAGGCATTGTGATAAGCGTATCCCCGGTATAGTCAGGGGTTAATGGGAGTCGTCCCCGTCCCCCCAGTATACGGCCAGAACCATGGACCCGGTACTTGTGGTTCGGACTGTCTCCAACCAGCCATAATGTTGTGAGAGTGAAATTATGTCTAAGTCCAGCTTTGGTACATTAGAAGCAACTCTGAAACTTAACCTAAGCGTTTTTCGAAGCTACTTTTTGGCTAACTTCTTATAGGAAGGTCTAGGAGCTCTGAAAATGAACGTGCGCGTCTTTCACTCTTCCCGAGAGACTTAGAAGAATTTTGTGATATTTTTTTATTAAAATGGTGTATAAGGGTATATATATAAATATATTTTATGCACTGTATATGAGCTGGCGATTTCTAAGTCTGTGGTTCCGAGAGGGGGTAACCAGGCTCACTAATAAAGGTCAAGCCACTTGCCTGCCAGAATGCCCTGCTTCAGCACAGACCAGAAAGGCATTGTGATAAGCGTATCCCCGGTATAGTCAGGGGTTAATGGGAGTCGTCCCCGTCCCCCCAGTATACGGCCAGAACCATGGACCCGGTACTTGTGGTTCGGACTGTCTCCAACCAGCCATAATGTTGTGAGAGTGAAATTATGTCTAAGTCCAGCTTTGGTACATTAGAAGCAACTCTGAAACTTAACCTAAGCGTTTTTCGAAGCTACTTTTTAGCTAACTTCTTATAGGAAGGTCTAGGAGCTCTGAAAATGAACGTGCGCGTCTTTCACTCTTCCCGAGAGACTTAGAAGAATTTTGTGATATTTTTTATTAAAATGGTGTATAAGGGTATATATATAAATATATTTTATGCACTGTATATGAGCTGGCGATTTCTAAGTCTGTGGTTCCAGAGGGGGTAACCAGGCTCACTAATAAAGGTCAAGCCACTTGCCTGCCAGAATGCCCTGCTTCAGCACAGACCAGAAAGGCATTGTGATAAGCGTATCCCCGGTATAGTCAGGGGTTAATGGGAGTCGTCCCCGTCCCCCCAGTATACGGCCAGAACCATGGACCCGGTACTTGTGGTTCGGACTGTCTCCAACCAGCCATAATGTTGTGAGAGTGAAATTATGTCTAAGTCCAGCTTTGGTACATTAGAAGCAACTCTGAAACTTAACCTAAGCGTTTTTCGAAGCTACTTTTTGGCTAACTTCTTATAGGAAGGTCTAGGAGCTCTGAAAATGAACGTGCGCGTCTTTCACTCTTCCCGAGAGACTTAGAAGAATTTTGTGATATTTTTTTATTAAAATGGTGTATAAGGGTATATATATAAATATATTTTATGCACTGTATATGAGCTGGCGATTTCTAAGTCTGTGGTTCCAGAGGGGGTAACCAGGCTCACTAATAAAGGTCAAGCCACTTGCCTGCCAGAATGCCCTGCTTCAGCACAGACCAGAAAGGCATTGTGATAAGCGTATCCCCGGTATAGTCAGGGGTTAATGGGAGTCGTCCCCGTCCCCCCAGTATACGGCCAGAACCATGGACCCGGTACTTGTGGTTCGGACTGTCTCCAACCAGCCATAATGTTGTGAGAGTGAAATTATGTCTAAGTCCAGCTTTGGTACATTAGAAGCAACTCTGAAACTTAACCTAAGCGTTTTTCGAAGCTACTTTTTGGCTAACTTCTTATAGGAAGGTCTAGGAGCTCTGAAAATGAACGTGCGCGTCTTTCACTCTTCCCGAGAGACTTAGAAGAATTTTGTGATATTTTTTTATTAAAATGGTGTATAAGGGTATATATATAAATATATTTTATGCACTGTATACAGTATGAGCTGGCGATTTCTAAGTCTGTGGTTCCAGAGGGGGTAACCAGGCTCACTAATAAAGGTCAAGCCACTTGCCTGCCAGAATGCCCTGCTTCAGCACAGACCAGAAAGGCATTGTGATAAGCGTATCCCCGGAATAGTCAGGGGTTAATGGGAGTCGTCCCCGTCCCCCCAGTATACGGCCAGAACCATGGACCCGGTACTTGTGGTTCGGACTGTCTCCAACCAGCCATAATGTTGTGAGAGTGAAATTATGTCTAAGTCCAGCTTTGGTACATTAGAAGCAACTCTGAAACTTAACCTAAGCGTTTTTCGAAGCTACTTTTTAGCTAACTTCTTATAGGAAGGTCTAGGAGCTCTGAAAATAAACGTGCGCGTCTTTCACTCTTCCCGAGAGACTTAGAAGAATTTTGTGATATTTTTTATTAAAATGGTGTATAAGGGTATATATATAAATATATTTTATGCACTGTATATGAGCTGGCGATTTCTAAGTCTGTGGTTCCGAGAGGGGGTAACCAGGCTCACTAATAAAGGTCAAGCCACTTGGCTGCCAGAATGCCCTGCTTCAGCACAGACCAGAAAGGCATTGTGATAAGCGTATCCCCGGTATAGTCAGGGGTTAATGGGAGTCGTCCCCGTCCCCCCAGTATACGGCCAGAACCATGGACCCGGTACTTGTGGTTCGGACTGTCTCCAACCAGCCATAATGTTGTGAGAGTGACATTATGTCTAAGTCCAGCTTTGGTACATTAGAAGCAACTCTGAAACTTAACCTAAGCGTTTTTCGAAGCTACTTTTTGGCTAACTTCTTATAGGAAGGTCTAGGAGCTCTGAAAATGAACGTGCGCGTCTTTCACTCGTCCCGAGGGACTTAGAAGAATTTTGTGATATTTTTTATTAAAATGGTGTATAAGGGTATATATATAAATATATTTTATGCACTGTATATGAGCTGGCGATTTCTAAGTCTGTGGTTCCAGAGGGGGTAACCAGGCTCACTAATAAAGGTCAAGCCACTTGCCTGCCAGAATGCCCTGCTTCAGCACAGACCAGAAAGGCATTGTGATAAGCGTATCCCCGGTATAGTCAGGGGTTAATGGGAGTCGTCCCCGTCCCCCCAGTATACGGCCAGAACCATGGACCCGGTACTTGTGGTTCGGACTGTCTCCAACCAGCCATAATGTTGTGAGAGTGAAATTATGTCTAAGTCCAGCTTTGGTACATTAGAAGCAACTCTGAAACTTAACCTAAGCGTTTTTCGAAGCTACTTTTTGGCTAACTTCTTATAGGAAGGTCTAGGAGCTCTGAAAATGAACGTGCGCGTCTTTCACTCTTCCCGAGAGACTTAGAAGAATTTTGTGATATTTTTTTATTAAAATGGTGTATAAGGGTATATATATAAATATATTTTATGCACTGTATATGAGCTGGCGATTTCTAAGTCTGTGGTTCCAGAGGGGGTAACCAGGCTCACTAATAAAGGTCAAGCCACTTGCCTGCCAGAATGCCCTGCTTCAGCACAGACCAGAAAGGCATTGTGATAAGCGTATCCCCGGTATAGTCAGGGGTTAATGGGAGTCGTCCCCGTCCCCCCAGTATACGGCCAGAACCATGGACCCGGTACTTGTGGTTCGGACTGTCTCCAACCAGCCATAATGTTGTGAGAGTGAAATTATGTCTAAGTCCAGCTTTGGTACATTAGAAGCAACTCTGAAACTTAACCTAAGCGTTTTTCGAAGCTACTTTTTGGCTAACTTCTTATAGGAAGGTCTAGGAGCTCTGAAAATGAACGTGCGCGTCTTTCACTCTTCCCGAGAGACTTAGAAGAATTTTGTGATATTTTTTATTAAAATGGTGTATAAGGGTATATATATAAATATATTTTATGCACTGTATATGAGCTGGCGATTTCTAAGTCTGTGGTTCCGAGAGGGGGTAACCAGGCTCACTAATAAAGGTCAAGCCACTTGGCTGCCAGAATGCCCTGCTTCAGCACAGACCAGAAAGGCATTGTGATAAGCGTATCCCCGGTATAGTCAGGGGTTAATGGGAGTCGTCCCCGTCCCCCCAGTATACGGCCAGAACCATGGACCCGGTACTTGTGGTTCGGACTGTCTCCAACCAGCCATAATGTTGTGAGAGTGAAATTATGTCTAAGTCCAGCTTTGGTACATTAGAAGCAACTCTGAAACTTAACCTAAGCGTTTTTCGAAGCTACTTTTTGGCTAACTTCTTATAGGAAGGTCTAGGAGCTCTGAAAATGAACGTGCGCGTCTTTCACTCTTCCCGAGAGACTTAGAAGAATTTTGTGATATTTTTTTATTAAAATGGTGTATAAGGGTATATATATAAATATATTTTATGCACTGTATATGAGCTGGCGATTTCTAAGTCTGTGGTTCCGAGAGGGGGTAACCAGGCTCACTAATAAAGGTCAAGCCACTTGGCTGCCAGAATGCCCTGCTTCAGCACAGACCAGAAAGGCATTGTGATAAGCGTATCCCCGGTATAGTCAGGGGTTAATGGGAGTCGTCCCCGTCCCCCCAGTATACGGCCAGAACCATGGACCCGGTACTTGTGGTTCGGACTGTCTCCAACCAGCCATAATGTTGTGAGAGTGAAATTATGTCTAAGTCCAGCTTTGGTACATTAGAAGCAACTCTGAAACTTAACCTAAGCGTTTTTCGAAGCTACTTTTTGGCTAACTTCTTATAGGAAGGTCTAGGAGCTCTGAAAATGAACGTGCGCGTCTTTCACTCTTCCCGAGAGACTTAGAAGAATTTTGTGATATTTTTTTATTAAAATGGTGTATAAGGGTATATATATATATATATTTTATGCACTGTATATGAGCTGGCGATTTCTAAGTCTGTGGTTCCAGAGGGGGTAACCAGGCTCACTAATAAAGGTCAAGCCACTTGCCTGCCAGAATGCCCTGCTTCAGCACAGACCAGAAAGGCATTGTGATAAGCGTATCCCCGGTATAGTCAGGGGTTAATGGGAGTCGTCCCCGTCCCCCCAGTATACGGCCAGAACCATGGACCCGGTACTTGTGGTTCGGACTGTCTCCAACCAGCCATAATGTTGTGAGAGTGAAATTATGTCTAAGTCCAGCTTTGGTACATTAGAAGCAACTCTGAAACTTAACCTAAGCGTTTTTCGAAGCTACTTTTTGGCTAACTTCTTATAGGAAGGTCTAGGAGCTCTGAAAATGAACGTGCGCGTCTTTCACTCTTCCCGAGAGACTTAGAAGAATTTTGTGATATTTTTTTATTAAAATGGTGTATAAGGGTATATATATAAATATATTTTATGCACTGTATATGAGCTGGCGATTTCTAAGTCTGTGGTTCCGAGAGGGGGTAACCAGGCTCACTAATAAAGGTCAAGCCACTTGGCTGCCAGAATGCCCTGCTTCAGCACAGACCAGAAAGGCATTGTGATAAGCGTATCCCCGGTATAGTCAGGGGTTAATGGGAGTCGTCCCCGTCCCCCCAGTATACGGCCAGAACCATGGACCCGGTACTTGTGGTTCGGACTGTCTCCAACCAGCCATAATGTTGTGAGAGTGAAATTATGTCTAAGTCCAGCTTTGGTACATTAGAAGCAACTCTGAAACTTAACCTAAGCGTTTTTCGAAGCTACTTTTTGGCTAACTTCTTATAGGAAGGTCTAGGAGCTCTGAAAATGAACGTGCGCGTCTTTCACTCTTCCCGAGAGACTTAGAAGAATTTTGTGATATTTTTTTATTAAAATGGTGTATAAGGGTATATATATATATATATTTTATGCACTGTATATGAGCTGGCGATTTCTAAGTCTGTGGTTCCAGAGGGGGTAACCAGGCTCACTAATAAAGGTCAAGCCACTTGCCTGCCAGAATGCCCTGCTTCAGCACAGACCAGAAAGGCATTGTGATAAGCGTATCCCCGGTATAGTCAGGGGTTAATGGGAGTCGTCCCCGTCCCCCCAGTATACGGCCAGAACCATGGACCCGGTACTTGTGGTTCGGACTGTCTCCAACCAGCCATAATGTTGTGAGAGTGACATTATGTCTAAGTCCAGCTTTGGTACATTAGAAGCAACTCTGAAACTTAACCTAAGCGTTTTTCGAAGCTACTTTTTGGCTAACTTCTTATAGGAAGGTCTAGGAGCTCTGAAAATGAACGTGCGCGTCTTTCACTCGTCCCGAGGGACTTAGAAGAATTTTGTGATATTTTTTATTAAAATGGTGTATAAGGGTATATATATAAATATATTTTATGCACTGTATATGAGCTGGCGATTTCTAAGTCTGTGGTTCCAGAGGGGGTAACCAGGCTCACTAATAAAGGTCAAGCCACTTGCCTGCCAGAATGCCCTGCTTCAGCACAGACCAGAAAGGCATTGTGATAAGCGTATCCCCGGTATAGTCAGGGGTTAATGGGAGTCGTCCCCGTCCCCCCAGTATACGGCCAGAACCATGGACCCGGTACTTGTGGTTCGGACTGTCTCCAACCAGCCATAATGTTGTGAGAGTGACATTATGTCTAAGTCCAGCTTTGGTACATTAGAAGCAACTCTGAAACTTAACCTAAGCGTTTTTCGAAGCTACTTTTTGGCTAACTTCTTATAGGAAGGTCTAGGAGCTCTGAAAATGAACGTGCGCGTCTTTCACTCGTCCCGAGGGACTTAGAAGAATTTTGTGATATTTTTTATTAAAATGGTGTATAAGGGTATATATATAAATATATTTTATGCACTGTATATGAGCTGGCGATTTCTAAGTCTGTGGTTCCAGAGGGGGTAACCAGGCTCACTAATAAAGGTCAAGCCACTTGCCTGCCAGAATGCCCTGCTTCAGCACAGACCAGAAAGGCATTGTGATAAGCGTATCCCCGGTATAGTCAGGGGTTAATGGGAGTCGTCCCCGTCCCCCCAGTATACGGCCAGAACCATGGACCCGGTACTTGTGGTTCGGACTGTCTCCAACCAGCCATAATGTTGTGAGAGTGAAATTATGTCTAAGTCCAGCTTTGGTACATTAGAAGCAACTCTGAAACTTAACCTAAGCGTTTTTCGAAGCTACTTTTTGGCTAACTTCTTATAGGAAGGTCTAGGAGCTCTGAAAATGAACGTGCGCGTCTTTCACTCTTCCCGAGAGACTTAGAAGAATTTTGTGATATTTTTTTATTAAAATGGTGTATAAGGGTATATATATAAATATATTTTATGCACTGTATATGAGCTGGCGATTTCTAAGTCTGTGGTTCCAGAGGGGGTAACCAGGCTCACTAATAAAGGTCAAGCCACTTGCCTGCCAGAATGCCCTGCTTCAGCACAGACCAGAAAGGCATTGTGATAAGCGTATCCCCGGTATAGTCAGGGGTTAATGGGAGTCGTCCCCGTCCCCCCAGTATACGGCCAGAACCATGGACCCGGTACTTGTGGTTCGGACTGTCTCCAACCAGCCATAATGTTGTGAGAGTGAAATTATGTCTAAGTCCAGCTTTGGTACATTAGAAGCAACTCTGAAACTTAACCTAAGCGTTTTTCGAAGCTACTTTTTGGCTAACTTCTTATAGGAAGGTCTAGGAGCTCTGAAAATGAACGTGCGCGTCTTTCACTCTTCCCGAGAGACTTAGAAGAATTTTGTGATATTTTTTTATTAAAATGGTGTATAAGGGTATATATATAAATATATTTTATGCACTGTATATGAGCTGGCGATTTCTAAGTCTGTGGTTCCGAGAGGGGGTAACCAGGCTCACTAATAAAGGTCAAGCCACTTGGCTGCCAGAATGCCCTGCTTCAGCACAGACCAGAAAGGCATTGTGATAAGCGTATCCCCGGTATAGTCAGGGGTTAATGGGAGTCGTCCCCGTCCCCCCAGTATACGGCCAGAACCATGGACCCGGTACTTGTGGTTCGGACTGTCTCCAACCAGCCATAATGTTGTGAGAGTGAAATTATGTCTAAGTCCAGCTTTGGTACATTAGAAGCAACTCTGAAACTTAACCTAAGCGTTTTTCGAAGCTACTTTTTGGCTAACTTCTTATAGGAAGGTCTAGGAGCTCTGAAAATGAACGTGCGCGTCTTTCACTCTTCCCGAGAGACTTAGAAGAATTTTGTGATATTTTTTTATTAAAATGGTGTATAAGGGTATATATATATATATATTTTATGCACTGTATATGAGCTGGCGATTTCTAAGTCTGTGGTTCCAGAGGGGGTAACCAGGCTCACTAATAAAGGTCAAGCCACTTGCCTGCCAGAATGCCCTGCTTCAGCACAGACCAGAAAGGCATTGTGATAAGCGTATCCCCGGTATAGTCAGGGGTTAATGGGAGTCGTCCCCGTCCCCCCAGTATACGGCCAGAACCATGGACCCGGTACTTGTGGTTCGGACTGTCTCCAACCAGCCATAATGTTGTGAGAGTGAAATTATGTCTAAGTCCAGCTTTGGTACATTAGAAGCAACTCTGAAACTTAACCTAAGCGTTTTTCGAAGCTACTTTTTGGCTAACTTCTTATAGGAAGGTCTAGGAGCTCTGAAAATGAACGTGCGCGTCTTTCACTCTTCCCGAGAGACTTAGAAGAATTTTGTGATATTTTTTTATTAAAATGGTGTATAAGGGTATATATATAAATATATTTTATGCACTGTATATGAGCTGGCGATTTCTAAGTCTGTGGTTCCGAGAGGGGGTAACCAGGCTCACTAATAAAGGTCAAGCCACTTGGCTGCCAGAATGCCCTGCTTCAGCACAGACCAGAAAGGCATTGTGATAAGCGTATCCCCGGTATAGTCAGGGGTTAATGGGAGTCGTCCCCGTCCCCCCAGTATACGGCCAGAACCATGGACCCGGTACTTGTGGTTCGGACTGTCTCCAACCAGCCATAATGTTGTGAGAGTGAAATTATGTCTAAGTCCAGCTTTGGTACATTAGAAGCAACTCTGAAACTTAACCTAAGCGTTTTTCGAAGCTACTTTTTGGCTAACTTCTTATAGGAAGGTCTAGGAGCTCTGAAAATGAACGTGCGCGTCTTTCACTCTTCCCGAGAGACTTAGAAGAATTTTGTGATATTTTTTTATTAAAATGGTGTATAAGGGTATATATATATATATATTTTATGCACTGTATATGAGCTGGCGATTTCTAAGTCTGTGGTTCCAGAGGGGGTAACCAGGCTCACTAATAAAGGTCAAGCCACTTGCCTGCCAGAATGCCCTGCTTCAGCACAGACCAGAAAGGCATTGTGATAAGCGTATCCCCGGTATAGTCAGGGGTTAATGGGAGTCGTCCCCGTCCCCCCAGTATACGGCCAGAACCATGGACCCGGTACTTGTGGTTCGGACTGTCTCCAACCAGCCATAATGTTGTGAGAGTGAAATTATGTCTAAGTCCAGCTTTGGTACATTAGAAGCAACTCTGAAACTTAACCTAAGCGTTTTTCGAAGCTACTTTTTGGCTAACTTCTTATAGGAAGGTCTAGGAGCTCTGAAAATGAACGTGCGCGTCTTTCACTCTTCCCGAGAGACTTAGAAGAATTTTGTGATATTTTTTATTAAAATGGTGTATAAGGGTATATATATAAATATATTTTATGCACTGTATATGAGCTGGCGATTTCTAAGTCTGTGGTTCCGAGAGGGGGTAACCAGGCTCACTAATAAAGGTCAAGCCACTTGGCTGCCAGAATGCCCTGCTTCAGCACAGACCAGAAAGGCATTGTGATAAGCGTATCCCCGGTATAGTCAGGGGTTAATGGGAGTCGTCCCCGTCCCCCCAGTATACGGCCAGAACCATGGACCCGGTACTTGTGGTTCGGACTGTCTCCAACCAGCCATAATGTTGTGAGAGTGAAATTATGTCTAAGTCCAGCTTTGGTACATTAGAAGCAACTCTGAAACTTAACCTAAGCGTTTTTCGAAGCTACTTTTTGGCTAACTTCTTATAGGAAGGTCTAGGAGCTCTGAAAATGAACGTGCGCGTCTTTCACTCTTCCCGAGAGACTTAGAAGAATTTTGTGATATTTTTTTATTAAAATGGTGTATAAGGGTATATATATAAATATATTTTATGCACTGTATATGAGCTGGCGATTTCTAAGTCTGTGGTTCCAGAGGGGGTAACCAGGCTCACTAATAAAGGTCAAGCCACTTGCCTGCCAGAATGCCCTGCTTCAGCACAGACCAGAAAGGCATTGTGATAAGCGTATCCCCGGTATAGTCAGGGGTTAATGGGAGTCGTCCCCGTCCCCCCAGTATACGGCCAGAACCATGGACCCGGTACTTGTGGTTCGGACTGTCTCCAACCAGCCATAATGTTGTGAGAGTGAAATTATGTCTAAGTCCAGCTTTGGTACATTAGAAGCAACTCTGAAACTTAACCTAAGCGTTTTTCGAAGCTACTTTTTGGCTAACTTCTTATAGGAAGGTCTAGGAGCTCTGTAAATGAACGTGCGCGTCTTTCACTCTTCCCGAGAGACTTAGAAGAATTTTGTGATATTTTTTTATTAAAATGGTGTATAAGGGTATATATATAAATATATTTTATGCACTGTATATGATCTGGCGATTTCTAAGTCTGTGGTTCCGAGAGGGGGTAACCAGGCTCACTAATAAAGGTCAAGCCACTTGCCTGCCAGAATGCCCTGCTTCAGCACAGACCAGAAAGGCATTGTGATAAGCGTATCCCCGGTATAGTCAGGGGTTAATGGGAGTCGTCCCCGTCCCCCCAGTATACGGCCAGAACCATGGACCCGGTACTTGTGGTTCGGACTGTCTCCAACCAGCCATAATGTTGTGAGAGTGAAATTATGTCTAAGTCCAGCTTTGGTACATTAGAAGCAACTCTGAAACTTAACCTAAGCGTTTTTCGAAGCTACTTTTTGGCTAACTTCTTATAGGAAGGTCTAGGAGCTCTGAAAATGAACGTGCGCGTCTTTCACTCTTCCCGAGAGACTTAGAAGAATTTTGTGATATTTTTTTATTAAAATGGTGTATAAGGGTATATATATAAATATATTTTATGCACTGTATATGAGCTGGCGATTTCTAAGTCTGTGGTTCCAGAGGGGGTAACCAGGCTCACTAATAAAGGTCAAGCCACTTGCCTGCCAGAATGCCCTGCTTCAGCACAGACCAGAAAGGCATTGTGATAAGCGTATCCCCGGTATAGTCAGGGGTTAATGGGAGTCGTCCCCGTCCCCCCAGTATACGGCCAGAACCATGGACCCGGTACTTGTGGTTCGGACTGTCTCCAACCAGCCATAATGTTGTGAGAGTGAAATTATGTCTAAGTCCAGCTTTGGTACATTAGAAGCAACTCTGAAACTTAACCTAAGCGTTTTTCGAAGCTACTTTTTGGCTAACTTCTTATAGGAAGGTCTAGGAGCTCTGTAAATGAACGTGCGCGTCTTTCACTCTTCCCGAGAGACTTAGAAGAATTTTGTGATATTTTTTTATTAAAATGGTGTATAAGGGTATATATATAAATATATTTTATGCACTGTATATGATCTGGCGATTTCTAAGTCTGTGGTTCCGAGAGGGGGTAACCAGGCTCACTAATAAAGGTCAAGCCACTTGGCTGCCAGAATGCCCTGCTTCAGCACAGACCAGAAAGGCATTGTGATAAGCATATCCCCGGTATAGTCAGGGGTTAATGGGAGTCGTCCCCGTCCCCCCAGTATACGGCCAGAACCATGGACCCGGTACTTGTGGTTCGGACTGTCTCCAACCAGCCATAATGTTGTGAGAGTGAAATTATGTCTAAGTCCAGCTTTGGTACATTAGAAGCAACTCTGAAACTTAACCTAAGCGTTTTTCGAAGCTACTTTTTGGCTAACTTCTTATAGGAAGGTCTAGGAGCTCTGAAAATGAACGTGCGCGTCTTTCACTCTTCCCGAGAGACTTAGAAGAATTTTGTGATATTTTTTTATTAAAATGGTGTATAAGGGTATATATATAAATATATTTTATGCACTCTATATGAGCTGGCGATTTCTAAGTCTGTGGTTCCGAGAGGGGGTAACCAGGCTCACAAATAAAGGTCAAGCCACTTGGCTGCCAGAATGCCCTGCTTCAGCACAGACCAGAAAGGCATTGTGATAAGCGTATCCCCGGTATAGTCAGGGGTTAATGGGAGTCGTCCCCGTCCCCCCAGTATACGGCCAGAACCATGGACCCGGTACTTGTGGTTCGGACTGTCTCCAACCAGCCATAATGTTGTGAGAGTGAAATTATGTCTAAGTCCAGCTTTGGTACATTAGAAGCAACTCTGAAACTTAACCTAAGCGTTTTTCGAAGCTACTTTTTAGCTAACTTCTTATAGGAAGGTCTAGGAGCTCTGAAAATGAACGTGCGCGTCTTTCACTCTTCCCGAGAGACTTAGAAGAATTTTGTGATATTTTTTATTAAAATGGTGTATAAGGGTATATATATAAATATATTTTATGCACTGTATATGAGCTGGCGATTTCTAAGTCTGTGGTTCCAGAGGGGGTAACCAGGCTCACTAATAAAGGTCAAGCCACTTGCCTGCCAGAATGCCCTGCTTCAGCACAGACCAGAAAGGCATTGTGATAAGCGTATCCCCGGTATAGTCAGGGGTTAATGGGAGTCGTCCCCGTCCCCCCAGTATACGGCCAGAACCATGGACCCGGTACTTGTGGTTCGGACTGTCTCCAACCAGCCATAATGTTGTGAGAGTGAAATTATGTCTAAGTCCAGCTTTGGTACATTAGAAGCAACTCTGAAACTTAACCTAAGCGTTTTTCGAAGCTACTTTTTGGCCAACTTCTTATAGGAAGGTCTATGAGCTCTGAAAATGAACGTGCGCGTCTTTCACTCTTCCCGAGGGACTTAGAAGAATTTTGTGATATTTTTTATTAAAATGGTGTATAAGGGTATATATTTAAATATATTTTATGCACTGTATATGAGCTGGCGATTTCTAAGTCTGTGGTTCCAGAGGGGGTAACCAGGCTCACTAATAAAGGTCAAGCCACTTGCCTGCCAGAATGCCCTGCTTCAGCACAGACCAGAAAGGCATTGTGATAAGCGTATCCCCGGTATAGTCAGGGGTTAATGGGAGTCGTCCCCGTCCCCCCAGTATACGGCCAGAACCATGGACCCGGTACTTGTGGTTCGGACTGTCTCCAACCAGCCATAATGTTGTGAGAGTGAAATTATGTCTAAGTCCAGCTTTGGTACATTAGAAGCAACTCTGAAACTTAACCTAAGCGTTTTTCGAAGCTACTTTTTGGCTAACTTCTTATAGGAAGGTCTAGGAGCTCTGAAAATGAACGTGCGCGTCTTTCTCTCTTCCCGAGAGAGTTAGAAGAATTTTGTGATATTTTTTTATTAAAATGGTGTATAAGGGTATATATATAAATATATTTTATGCACTGTATATGAGCTGGCGATTTCTAAGTCTGTGGTTCCGAGAGGGGGTAACCAGGCTCACTAATAAAGGTCAAGCCACTTGGCTGCCAGAATGCCCTGCTTCAGCACAGACCAGAAAGGCATTGTGATAAGCGTATCCCCGGTATAGTCAGGGGTTAATGGGAGTCGTCCCCGTCCCCCCAGTATACGGCCAGAACCATGGACCCGGTACTTGTGGTTCGGACTGTCTCCAACCAGCCATAATGTTGTGAGAGTGAAATTATGTCTAAGTCCAGCTTTGGTACATTAGAAGCAACTCTGAAACTTAACCTAAGCGTTTTTCGAAGCTACTTTTTAGCTAACTTCTTATAGGAAGGTCTAGGAGCTCTGAAAATGTACGTACGCGTCTTTCTCTCTTCCCGAGGGACTTAGAAGAATTTTGTGATATTTTTTATTAAAATGGTGTATAAGGGTATATATATAAATATATTTTATGCACTGTATATGAGCTGGCGATTTCTAAGTCTGTGGTTCCGAGAGGGGGTAACCAGGCTCACTAATAAAGGTCAAGCCACTTGCCTGCCAGAATGCCCTGCTTCAGCACAGACCAGAAAGGCATTGTGATAAGCGTATCCCCGGTATAGTCAGGGGTTAATGGGAGTCGTCCCCGTCCCCCCAGTATACGGCCAGAACCATGGACCCGGTACTTGTGGTTCGGACTGTCTCCAACCAGCCATAATGTTGTGAGAGTGAAATTATGTCTAAGTCCAGCTTTGGTACATTAGAAGCAACTCTGAAACTTAACCTAAGCGTTTTTCGAAGCTACTTTTTGGCTAACTTCTTATAGGAAGGTCTAGGAGCTCTGAAAATGAACGTGCGCGTCTTTCTCTCTTCCCGAGAGACTTAGAAGAATTTTGTGATATTTTTTTATTAAAATGGTGTATAAGGGTATATATATAAATATATTTTATGCACTGTATATGAGCTGGCGATTTCTAAGTCTGTGGTTCCGAGAGGGGGTAACCAGGCTCACTAATAAAGGTCAAGCCACTTGGCTGCCAGAATGCCCTGCTTCAGCACAGACCAGAAAGGCATTGTGATAAGCGTATCCCCGGTATAGTCAGGGGTTAATGGGAGTCGTCCCCGTCCCCCCAGTATACGGCCAGAACCATGGACCCGGTACTTGTGGTTCGGACTGTCTCCAACCAGCCATAATGTTGTGAGAGTGAAATTATGTCTAAGTCCAGCTTTGGTACATTAGAAGCAACTCTGAAACTTAACCTAAGCGTTTTTCGAAGCTACTTTTTAGCTAACTTCTTATAGGAAGGTCTAGGAGCTCTGAAAATGTACGTACGCGTCTTTCTCTCTTCCCGAGGGACTTAGAAGAATTTTGTGATATTTTTTATTAAAATGGTGTATAAGGGTATATATATAAATATATTTTATGCACTGTATATGAGCTGGCGATTTCTAAGTCTGTGGTTCCGAGAGGGGGTAACCAGGCTCACTAATAAAGGTCAAGCCACTTGCCTGCCAGAATGCCCTGCTTCAGCACAGACCAGAAAGGCATTGTGATAAGCGTATCCCCGGTATAGTCAGGGGTTAATGGGAGTCGTCCCCGTCCCCCCAGTATACGGCCAGAACCATGGACCCGGTACTTGTGGTTCGGACTGTCTCCAACCAGCCATAATGTTGTGAGAGTGAAATTATGTCTAAGTCCAGCTTTGGTACATTAGAAGCAACTCTGAAACTTAACCTAAGCGTTTTTCGAAGCTACTTTTTGGCTAACTTCTTATAGGAAGGTCTAGGAGCTCTGAAAATGAACGTGCGCGTCTTTCTCTCTTCCCGAGAGACTTAGAAGAATTTTGTGATATTTTTTTATTAAAATGGTGTATAAGGGTATATATATAAATATATTTTATGCACTGTATATGAGCTGGCGATTTCTAAGTCTGTGGTTCCGAAAGGGGGTAACCAGGCTCACTAATAAAGGTCAAGCCACTTGGCTGCCAGAATGCCCTGCTTCAGCACAGACCAGAAAGGCATTGTGATAAGCGTATCCCCGGTATAGTCAGGGGTTAATGGGAGTCGTCCCCGTCCCCCCAGTATACGGCCAGAACCATGGACCCGGTACTTGTGGTTCGGACTGTCTCCAACCAGCCATAATGTTGTGAGAGTGAAATTATGTCTAAGTCCAGCTTTGGTACATTAGAAGCAACTCTGAAACTTAACCTAAGCGTTTTTCGAAGCTACTTTTTAGCTAACTTCTTATAGGAAGGTCTAGGAGCTCTGAAAATGTACGTACGCGTCTTTCTCTCTTCCCGAGGGACTTAGAAGAATTTTGTGATATTTTTTATTAAAATGGTGTATAAGGGTATATATATAAATATATTTTATGCACTGTATATGAGCTGGCGATTTCTAAGTCTGTGGTTCCGAGAGGGGGTAACCAGGCTCACTAATAAAGGTCAAGCCACTTGCCTGCCAGAATGCCCTGCTTCAGCACAGACCAGAAAGGCATTGTGATAAGCGTATCCCCGGTATAGTCAGGGGTTAATGGGAGTCGTCCCCGTCCCCCCAGTATACGGCCAGAACCATGGACCCGGTACTTGTGGTTCGGACTGTCTCCAACCAGCCATAATGTTGTGAGAGTGAAATTATGTCTAAGTCCAGCTTTGGTACATTAGAAGCAACTCTGAAACTTAACCTAAGCGTTTTTCGAAGCTACCTTTTGGCTAACTTCTTATAGGAAGGTCTAGGAGCTCTGAAAATGAACGTGCGCGTCTTTCACTCTTCCCGAGAGACTTAGAAGAATTTTGTGATATTTTTTTATTAAAATGGTGTATAAGGGT